>NW_027131506.1:0-250853 GCF_026122565.2 Emydura macquarii macquarii
TGGATCAAATGATTGTAAAGTAAACCCCTCGTTGCTCACTCGCAGCATCGAGGTGGAACGAGCAGGCAATAAAGGGTTCTGTCTCCCCAGTCAATCCCAGGGACAACCTGTTTGACTATTTCTAACAGAGCCTTAGCACTAAGCCTTCTTTCTTGGAGACACTGCCTTCATTGACAACCCAACAGGCACCCATCTCGGTTCTTTCAGTTAGTCTCTCCTTTCAGCACCCTTCCCTGGCCTCAGTCTGCAACCAGAGCAGCAGGGCCCATCACGGTACCCTCACCTGGTCTGGCTAGGTTCTGGGCTCAGTCCCCTGGGCTCAGCATGCTCACACTGACGTGTCCATGGTTCTGCCAATCTTCTACCCAGTCAGGCACCTGGTCTTTGGCAGCCTTCCTTGCTCTCAGTTCTGTCTGCATGTCCCTCTGCATGTGGTCATATTGTACAATTCGGTACATGACAAAGACTTGAGGTCCGCCTCTGGAGTATTCATTGCTGGGCACTTGCAGAGGCAGGATACTGGCTGAAATGGGTGAATGCTCTGATCCAGGATGGAAAATTCCTATGTTCTTATGTTTAATACTTCCTGTGTTTGAGTGGTCGGTAAACCCCCTTCTGTGAGATCGTTTATAAAGATGGAAAAAGAAACAACCGTCAACCTGATTTTCTGAGGTGATGAACAGCTGCCAGTCCCACTGGGAGATGCTCAGTTCCTATGAAAAAATGGCCATATCTCTATACAGCCAAATAACACATGACAAAAAGAAACTGCAGATGACGAGACAGGAAGGACGCTTCAATAGGAAAGAACCATGATTGTTGTTTAAAACCTGGGAGTCAGGAGTTCTGGTTTTTATTCCTGGCTCTGCCAGAGATTCACGGGGGGAACTGAGGTAAAGCATTTCCACATTTCTGACTCAGATTCTCTGGGATATGGTGCAGATTGATTAGTTGATGTTTGAGAAGTGCTTTGAGATCCTGGGAACTCTTGGCATCAAGGATGGAGTTTCCACACTAACTAATGTCAGCACCACTCAGCGTGGGAGGAATCCAACGTGATCATGAATGACATGATTTAACTCCTGCCTTTGATCTCAAAGGATCATAATGTTCTTCACCATCTTTTATATTTGATTTACAAAACATATGCAGAAGTCAACTGCCACTGAAATGGAGCCACCTCTTGGATGGAAAACCATGTGTTTAACAGTGCCCCGTAACACTACACAGTAATTTTACAACAGGAAAGGAGGGATACTGTGTTTGAACTTATGTTACCTTACACACTTTTAGATTTGTTTTTCAAAACAATTCAATAGGATAAAAGTCAATAGCGATAAAAAACATTGAACCTTGCCTCGCTTTTACTGGTCTCAAATGAGGCAAAACACTACTAGGAGTTATGGCAGGAGCTATAAGTGAAGGCCTCGTCTTTCCTCAACTCACAGGCCCGGGTCCACGAGACAACCATGCAGGTGAAATCAGACCTGTAGGTGTGACTGAGAATGGCACACCAGAATAGACTCTAAATCAAATACCGCTGTGTTTCTTGGACTGGTTATCTGACTTCTATCCGGGTGTAGCCCATATTACTTCAGACACTAGGGTGTTAATCACGATAGGACTGGGATATTCCCTGCAATTCAATTGTTTCCCTCCTTCTCACCCTCCCTCTCCATCCCTCTTCAGGGACCCTTCTCATGAACAGCTTCTAATCCAGGGGGTGCAAACGACCCTAGAAGTGGGAGCAGTAGAAGAGGTTCCTATGGCGCTAAAGGGCAAAGGTTTCTACTTCCGTTATTTCCTAATCCCGAAAGCCAAGGGCCGTCTATGACCCATCCTGGACCTGCGAAACCCCAACAGATTCATGAAGAAGCTGAAATTTTGCATGGTTTTCTTGGCCTCCATTATCCGTTCTCTGCATCCAGGCGACTGTATGCGGCTGTCGACTTGAAGGATGCACACTTTCACATCTCACTCCTTCAG
Organism: Emydura macquarii macquarii; assembly: GCF_026122565.2. Lineage (NCBI taxonomy): Eukaryota > Metazoa > Chordata > Testudines > Chelidae > Emydura > Emydura macquarii. The sequence goes on from NW_027131506.1 coordinate 1,987, forward strand.
AGTCACATAAGAGTTTTCCAATTCATAGTGAACCAGGATTGCTACTACTTCACTGTCCTACCCTTTGGCCTATCAGCAGTCCCTCATGTATTTGCCAAGTGCATGGCAGTCGTTGTGGCATTTCTGAGGAAACAAAGGGTCCAGGTTTACTCTCACGTCAACACTTGGCTGATCAACGACTGCATCAGGGGACAGGTGGATTCCGAAGTCAGCTAGATACGGAGAAGCTTTGAAATGTTAGGCCTACTAATATTTGTGCAGAAGTTAAATCTCTCTCTTGTTCAAATAACAGATTGTAGTCCTCAACTCAGTCTACGCCAGAGCCTTCCTTCCAGGGACCTGGTTCTGGGCCAGGAGCACCATCATAGAAGGACAAAAAAACATCCTACAACTACGCAAGACTTTGTGGGAAACGTCTATGGCATATGGCCACATACACCTACGTTATGCAACATGCGAGATTGAGGCTCAGATCTCTGCAGTCCTGGCTAGTGTCAGTGTACAGACAAGATGGGGACCCCTTAGACATGGTGATTACACTTCCTCCCTCAGTAATTGATACCATCTTTAGGTGGCAGGACCCAGGGTCAGTTTGTCCAGGTGTCCCATTCTCGATACGACACCCTTCACTTTTTCTAGTTACGGACACCTTGGCACTGGGGTGGAGGGCCCATCTGGGGGGCCTCAGGACCCAATGTCTTTGGTGCCATGAGAAGTTCTTGCTGCATATGAACATCAGAGAGCCCAGAGAGGTGCGGCTTGCCTGAAACACATTCCAGAACCACCTGCAGGGCAAAGGCATGTCGGTTCCTACAGAGAATATGGCAGCGACTTTCTAAATAAACAGGCAGTGTGGAGTATGTTCCTCTCCCTTGTGCCAGGAAGCCCTCTGCCCATGAGAATTCTGTGTGACCGTTCAAAGCATCTTGATACTTCTTGTCTTTCGGGCACACAGAAAGATCCAGTCGATCATTTCAGAAGATTCTGCTCCAACCATTAGTGTTCCATTCACCGGGACACCGTGAAGAACATCTTCCAAAGCTGCGGTACTCCCCACACAGGCTTGTTCAAAACAAGGCACAACAGGAAGTGTCTGCAATTCTGTTCCTTCCTGAACCTTTAGCCCGGTCTTGGTTGCAGGCGTATTCCTTCTCCATATATCATTACTGTGAGTTTCCGCCAACTCCACTCATACACAGTATTCTGCTGAAGGTCAGGAGGGAAGGAACTTCCATGATTGTGATAAATCCCCAGCTTGGCCTCGTCAAAAGTGGTTCTCCACCCTTCTGAATTTAGGCTGGAAGCTCCATGGCTGAACTCCTTAGAGTTCACATGCTCTGGACCCAATAGAGAGGTGCTTCTAGGGAGAAGAAAACCATCCATTAGAGTGATGTATCTGGACAAGTGGAAGGGGTTCTTGATGTGGCTTTTAGAGAAACGTTTTACCCCTGCAGGCATCCAGACCATTCATCCTGGATTGCTTACTACACGTAAATAGCAGGGGTTGTCGGTCTCATTGCTGACCATCCACCTGCTTATGATTTGGTGTTCCATTCGTAGGTCAACTGCCGATCAGTCTTCACCAACTCAATTGCCAACCATTTTCTCAAGGGCCTCGACATCCTGTACCTTCAAATGTGCCAGCAGATCCTAGCCTGGGATCTCACTCTAGTACTATCTAGGCTCATTGGGCCCCCATTTTAGCCCCTGCTGATGCTCTCTCTCCTCTACTTTCGTAACTGTTGTTCTTTGAGATGTGTTCCTCATGTCCATTCCGAGACACCCATCCCCCCGGCTGCCCCTCTGTTGGAGTTACGTGGTAAGAAGGAACTAAGTGGGTAAAGGGTAGGAAAGAACCCATACACCAATGCGACTCCAGTGAGCACTAGAGTTGACCCAATGGATACCAGTGATGTGCGTGGAATGCACACACCTACATTGGAATAGACATGAGCCCCACCTCTTGAAGAACAACAGTTACGAAAGGCTAGGAACCATTTTTCACTGGGCTGGATGAGATGTGATTCCCCACAACTGTATTTTATGGACATTAGAAAATGTGAGCACTGAAAATGATACAAGGAGCCTTTCAAAGCTGCAGACTAAATAAAGTTCCCATGAGACTGGAATGGGGATATTAGCAGGAATTGTGGGGATCCTGGAGGAGCAATATGGGGTGCAAGACTATTCCTGCACTGACTGGGGGAGGAATGCACAGTGTGTGGGGCAGGGTGTGCAGTATCCAGATCACAGCGGAGCGTAGTCCTGAAATAGGATAAAGGAAATATCTTGAGATAAAAAAGCATGGCTATACGTCTTGGTGTTCATATGGCCACCCTCACTGTTGGTCTCCATATGGATACCCCATAATTAAGTGGTTTTTTTTATCCTCACAACCCCCTGAGACATGGAATGCTCTCCCTATATTACAGAAGGGAAACTGAGGCCCAGAGTAGATTACAAGATAACACGTCCAAGGTCACACAGGACCTCTGTGACTGAGCCAGGGATTGACCAGGTCTCCTGAGTTCCAGACCAGCACATGATCCACTAGACCATAGGGACTGTACAGGGAAATCATAAGGGTGCCTGCCCAGCATTGTGAGTGTCAGGTTTGAGATTCATACACGGTTTTGGTGAGTTGCCTGTTTCTGCAATAAAGTTAGTGCTAAGGTCTCAGGAAGGGTTCAAGTTAAGAATAATATGAGAAGGAATTCTCACTCACAGAGACATGAATTGTTTATTATTGCCAGAAATATCAAGAGATTTACCTAATAAAAATGGACCTAAAGGTTTATTGTAATAGTTTAGACAAATATTTGTTTTTAACATAATTTCATTGTCTCTCAAAGTGTCCTTCTATCTATCTCAGTATCTTCCTATTTTTGGTCTATGTGGTTTTTTCTCTGGTTTGCTCTAGTTCTCTAATAAAGCCAGTTTTCTGCCAAGTTAAGAAGTGAAGCCAGAACCTCTGCCGTGGTTATCTGTGATACCCGAGATTTCGGAACAAGAGTGGGTCACACAGGGTTTCACACACTGGCCAGATTCTGCTCTCACATTCTGCCTTTAGTGGATGACTCCACATTGACACTGGCATCACTGAGAGCAAATCAAGGCCCCTGTGTTTTGAAATCCCCATCTTTGATACCCAGTCTCAGGAACTGGGGGTCTTCCTTCAGACTCTTTCAGCACCCTAACAGAATAGCTGTCGCTGCTGCAGGACCTAAAGCTAGGATCTTCACCGCAGGGAGCCTAAAGTTCCTCCCACAACAGCCTCCTGGCAACTTCAGCAATTGCCAACATGGAAAAGCAAGATCAGGAAGTTGTGTCTGGGTTTCCAGCTGGTGGGAATACGCTAAAGCTTTGTGCCATTTTCAGGAGGAGTTTCTCACGCTAGCTCCTTTTAGTCTCTATGGCCTCTCTCCCCTCCCCTCCGGTCTGTCTCTTTCTCCTTCCCTGACACGCTGAGCTGGTGCTGGGGTTCCCTTCATCCTCGACAGGCTGTGCAGGTTTCTCCTCCTCCATCCCTCATTATCCCCAGTGCATCCAGACACAGAGTTTAACTCAGGCTGTGTAGATATATGTATGAGCTGTCACTGTGTGGTGTGTCTGGCACCTGGTGTTTGTCCTGGGTGAGTGGGATCACTGTGTAGCAGTGCTGGGGGTTGTGGGGGCAGGGAGGGGGTTTTACATGGACAGGTGGGCAACACTGCTGAAATTCAATTTTTCTTTCTCATTGTTGGTCCCAGGTCAGTGCTGGGAGTGTTTTTTTAATGGTTGTTGAATGTTAATTCCCCAGTGGAAAGAACCTTTATTTTTGTTCCTCAGTTGGTTCTGTCTCACATTGGATCTGACAGCCTGTCTATAAACTCCTTCCCCATCCATGCTTCAAAGTTACCTGTGGCCCCCACAACCCCTTGGCCGCTCCAAGCTCCCCTCAACTTTTCCTCTGTAGGGGAGAGGTACCCTTGTCCCACCTGCTCTCTTTGCTTGGGGGACAAATGTGATGATTTCTCTTCAGTGAGGAATGTCACATCCCGAATAGAAGATTCCAAGGCAACTGTGCTGTGCTGCTGCTCTTGTTGCTCCCATACCAACCTTGTGGGGCTTCAGGGGCCACTGCACAGCAACAACGACCAAGCTGAGAAGTGTGCATAGTGTATAACGAGAGCAGGCACTTCTGAGCCATGTCAGTGTTAGCTAAATACAGCTGCCAGGTGCAGGCGACACCCTGGTCGATGCCTGACACAGTGGGCTCAAGAACTGGGCACCTTATACCAGCAGCTGTTGCACCAGTGCCAAAGAAAGAGGTAAAATAACTTCTTTCCCTCTACTTGCGATTCCCCTGTTTATCATACTAACATCCCATTAACTCTTTTGGTCACAGGGTCACACAGAGAGCTCATGTTCAGCTAATTCCCCCTTCACGCCTCACAAATCTTGTTCAGAGTCTCTGCTTCACACAATAGAGTCCTCGATTGTGTAAGTATCACCTACCTTTTTTGTTCTCTATTGTTTGCTTTGACCCAGTTTACCCACAAGTCCAGATCGCTGTGAATCAATGACCCATCCTATTCAGTCTCTACCATCCCCCAATTTTTTTCAACAAATCCAAACATTATCAGTATTCGATCATAAGAATGGTAAGCAGCTGGGATTGACAACAGGAGTCTCTGCTTACCCTTGTCAGTTAACAAGGCATCCCACCCCTTCTGTGTCTCAGTGTGTTCTTTGTTTTTGCACTTTGAGCAGGGTTTCATAGACCTGTAACCCATTACACCAGGTCCCTGCCCTGAGTTCATAAAGTTTAATTGGAACCTTGTAAGGTGTTTCAGGAGTTCAAGTTATACCCTTCAGTAGGTGTATATGTTGCACTGATTGACATCGAACGTCATCTCTCATCATGCTCCTCATTCACCTCTGGACTGGACTATGGCCTAATTAATTTGGTGCCATGTGGAAATCACAGAACATTAGGTTTGGAAGTGACCTCAGGAGGTAATCTTGTCCAGGCCTCAGCTCAAAGCAAGACAAACCCCAAGTAAATCATCCCAGCCAGGGCTTTGTCAAGCTGCACCTTAAAACTTCTAGGGATGGAGATTCCATCACCTCCCTAGGTAACCCATTCCGGTGGTTCACCACCCTCCTAGTGAAAAACTTTTTCATAATATCCAACCTAGACCTCCCCCACTGCAACTTGAGACCATTGCTCCTGTTCTGTCATCTGCCACCACTGAGAACAGCCTAGCTCCATCCTCCCTGTTACACCCCTTCAGGTAGTTGAAGGCTGCTATCAAATCCCCCCGTCGTTCTTCTCTTCTGCTGTAGCCTGATTTTATAGTTATTAATGGCATTTTCAATAATTTTCAATAATGAGTCCATTGAAACATTTTCCACAAGATTGGGATGCATTTTTAAGGTAACCATGCGTCCTGGATGGATTGCAATAGTCTCTTTCATTTCTTCCTTTGGAGCATTTTGCTTCAAATGTTCAATTAATTGATTATGTCCATATTGCTGTATTTTCTGGTCTTGGGTGATCTGTTGTATTCCAAATTTTTGATTTTGGCTTAGTTTTACCCTTAATGCGACAATAAGGGTGTAGTAAATTAGGAATACCAATGTCCATTTCATGGTGGTTGATTGCTGGACTTCAGCGGCAACTGTTGTAACTGCTGTTTACCTAGCTCTTGAGGAGGAAGCAGCTCCTGAGACCTGAACGATTGATATAACTTTAACTGATTAGCATGGAAAATTTTGTCTTTATTACGCTTGCCTCCTGTTACTCTAATTTTGTATACTGCTGAACTGAGTTTATCAATGATTTGGAATGGTCCGATCCATCGATTACACAATTCATGCTTTGGTACCTTGTATGTTAACAACATTACCAGATCACCAACTTCCCAAGTATTCTCTCTTTGAGTTTTATTAAAGTAGGCTTTTGCCTTACGTTTGGATTTTTCCAATTTAACCGCTACCTGCAAGTGGACCTGATTTAAATTGTGTTGCAGATTTTGCAGGTATGTATCCATTTTTATTCCCTCTAGTTGAGTGCCACTAGTGTGCCAAATCAAGTGTTCTGGTAGCCGCATGTTTCGGCCTGTCATTACCTCAAAGGGTGTTTTATCAGTAGACACAGCAGGTGTTGCTTTCAATGCCATTAGAATTAAAGGCATGAGGGTATCCCAGTTACGTCCATTGGCATCAACTAGTTTCCTTAACATTATTTTTATAGTCCGATTGGTTTGTTCCACCATCCCAGATGACTGAGGTCTATATGGGATGTGTAATTTCTGTGGGACTCCCATTAACTTGAGGCAATCCTTAAAGAACTGTCCAGTAAAATGTGATCCCTGATCTGATTCCACTTTTACCGGGATTCCCCATCGAGAGAAAACCTGTTCCACTAGCACCTTGGCTGTGGCTTTTGCAGTATTGGCCTTCAAAGGAAATGCCTCTACCCATTTTGAGAAAGGATCGACAACCACTAACAAATATTGGTTGCCTCTTTGGGTTCTTGGCAGAGGTCCTATGAAGTCAATTTGCAAAGCCATCCATGGTTCCTCATATACCTGAGATTTTAATGGCGCGTTTTTTTAGATGGAGTAGGATTGGCTTGAGCACATGCCAAACAATTATTACAATATTGTTGTACATCCATCCTCAGAAGTGGCCACCATCCCACTGATGCAAGACGTTGGACAGTTTTGTCCACACCCTGATGACCTCCTGTTGGAGTATCATGAACCATATACATCATTTCCCTCCGTAGGTGTGTTGGAACTACCCATACCGGAAGAGGACCCGCTGTATACATCAGAATTCCATCCACCATTTGTAACTGCTGCCCATATTTTTTGTATAAGGGATTTGTAAGTGACCACTCTCCTTCTGTTTTAGATAGCTCTTGAGTTACTTTCACTATGTCTTTATCTAATTTTTGCATTTCCTTTAAGTTAGATATGTTATTTTTTTCCACTTGAATTGTGGCAATTGGGCATACTGAACCAGAGATAGGTTTGGGACATTTTTTTTTACTTCAAGATTTCCCTGATTGGGCCCCTTCTCTAGCCAATTTATCAGCCTTCCCATTTTCCATTGTAGAGGGCTCTAATTTACAATGGGCCCTTATCTTTTTCACTCTAATTGGGTTTTTCAGAGTAGTAAGCTTAACTGCCAACCATTGGATGTATTTTAACAGCGAAGCATACTTGATGGGTGATCCATCCGAAGATGTGAATCCATTAATTTTCCAATAAGGTAGAAACTCTGTAAGAGAGTTGCACACCCATGCTGAGTCTGAAAACAGACAAACATTTTGATTTGTAGTGGTAATGGAAAATTGCACACAATGTTCCAATACACAAGCTACTGCTGATAATTCAGCATATTGGGCCGAATGTGGGATGCATGAGAATGCCTTCTTCCAAGGTTTCCCTTTTCCTTCTGGTGGAATTGCATAAATTCCAAACCCAGTATAAGGTTTTTTTTCATGATAGTAACTCGAGCCATCCACAAAGAGCTGGTACCCCTTAAAAGCATCTGATTCTTGGATTAAGGGTAGGAAAATTTTTTTTGCCTCCCCCCCTTGACTGTGTTGTGCAGTATCTGGACACATATGTGGTTCCCCTTTATACAGCAGGGCCGTTGGTAACAAAGATGGTGTCCTAACAGGTTTTACTGCAATATCTTTCCCTTGCAACATCAATGCCCAGTGGGCTAAGCGAGCATTTGAGACTTGCCCCTCTTTTACCCTATTGGACAACAAAAACTGAGGGGGTGTGTGCGATGAGTGCAATATGATGGGGCTGAGGCCAATTAGAAAAGAAAAATGTTGGATGGCCCAACTAGTGGCCAACAAATACTTCTTACAATTGTCATATTTGAGCTCAATTGATGACATTAAACGTGAGGCATAAGCTATGGGTCTAATTTTCCCATGTCTCTCTTGTGAAGCCACAGCCGCTAACGCATTGTCACTCACCGCCACCTCCAGATGATAGGGTATTTCTGGATTTGGAGTGATCAACACAGGAGCCTTGGCAATGGACTGTTTCAATTGGGATACTGCTTCCGTGTGTTGCTCAGTCCAGTCCCATTGGACTTTCTTCCTTAACAGTTGGTACAAAGGGCCTGCAATGGAAGCAAAATTGGGAATGAAGTTTCTGTGATACCCAATTAAACCCAAAAAGGATTTTAAAGCTGTTGTATCCTGTGGGATAGGCAAACTTTGTATCACATTTACTTTTTGTTGAACTGGGGTTCGACCCCATTTTGACAAAATAAGACCTAAGAAAGAGACACGATTGGTCATTAACTGTGCCTTGGCCAGATTACATTTTAAACCTGCTTCCTTTAGAATCTGCAGGAGCTCATCAAGTTTTTCCAGGTGTTCCTTCTCTGTACAAGTTGCTATACAAAGGTCATCTACATATTGGAACAAAACAGTCGGTTTGGAAAATCGCGACAGTACCCGCCTCATTTGCGCATGGAACAGCACCGGTGAATTTTTATATCCCTGTGGCAAACGATTCCATGTATACTGAATTCCTTGGAAACCAAACACAAATCGGTACTGGGAAACATGGGCCAATGGTAATGTCCAAAAACTATTACTGATATCGAGAACAGTGAACCATGCTGCTGTTGCATCAAAGGATTTGAAAAGGTCTGGCATTTTAGCTACTGTAGGGGCACAGGTAGGTGTTACTTGATTAAGACGTCTGTAATCAATTGTAAGGCGCCAGGAACCATCCGGTTTCCTAACAGGCCAAATCGGAGAATTGGCAGTAGAAGTGCACCTACGTAGTACTCCCTGTGCTAGTAGAGACTTAATAGTCTTGTCTATATATGGTTTTGCTTGATCTGGATATGGGTATTGTTTTTGGGCTAGTATATCTCCTCCTTCTACAATAATAGTGACTGCCATGCATCCACAATCATGTTTGTGTGTGGCAAATGCATCTGTATGCTTGCGGAGCAGATCTTGTAACTCAGGTTGATCTGCGTGTTTAGCCACTATTTTGTCCATGTTATAGCCTTCTGGTTCTGGTTTCTCCACTGGAGACACCATGCCACATTTGAGCACGGTCACTGGTGGGTGGTCAATTGCCTGTTTTGTAAAATATAACAACTGATTAATTAAATCAAGAACACATCCCTATTTATATTGGAAATCGGATCCTAGTAAGTTGTTTTTGGGGTCTGCAAATCTCATTAGAGCAAAGGTATGAAGTTTTTCCATGTGACCTATTTGTATTTTTAAAGGTTTAGATAATGTTGTCATGACCCGGTTATTTGCAAAAGTTGACAGCATTTTTGTCTGTCCTGAAGACAGAGGAGAAGTTTTAGGGTCTTTGACATGAATAATACTAATTGCTGCCCCAGTATTTATAATAAAATTTATGTAGTGGCCTTCTACTACTGCAGATACTGTGGGTCTTCTGCTTACATCCTTGCCTAAGGAAGCCATTACTTCACTTGGGGCCTGATGGCGTCATGCCAAATATTCTGCAGAAAAGTTGTCCACTTCAGCTATCGCCTCAGGGGCAGCTAACCCTCTGACAGGGAAAGCTGTCCATGGGAGAGAAGAAAATGAGTCATTGGAAGCCACGGGACGGTCCAAGCCTTGGCTTTCCAATGTCAGCTTAGTTAGACGTGTTTGAAGTTCCCGAATATCCTGGTGTTGTGCTTCCAAAGTTTGCTGTATTGCTTTTAGCACTGGCATGACCACGTCTTCACTTTGACGGGGTGGTGATGATCTGAATCTCTGCTGTTGTGATTGAATCCTTGCTGTATCTGAAAAGAAAGGAACACGATTCCGGGGCCCCACACGGGGTCCAAACGTATAATCCTGTCGAGGGGCACGCCCACTCGAAGATTCAGGATTATTCCGTGGGTTAGAATTATTTTGCCAACGTTTGTTTTCAGGGAATTTAGGAACATCTTGGCGGATTCCTTGAGGTGATGTCCTCACAGGTCCCTCAATTTTGACTGTGGGATTGGTGTGTGGCTCCTGAAGCGTTGCAACAGGAGGCCCACGCCAATTTGATTTAAAGCCTCCCTGAGAATGTGCCTTAGCCAATAAGGCCAATGCATCCTTCAAAGAAGTGTTATCATTAACATGCATGTTAACCTTTTCCTGCAACTGTGGGAGAGAATTGTTAATTAATAAACTAACATATTGTGGCCCATCTATGTCTTCTTTCATATGACTGTGCCAGGCTGCACTTAATCGAAGATGAAATTGATGTGGAGACTCATTGAGTCTCTGCTTTAAATTTGACAGGATAGCCACTTCAGCTTGTCCTGGGTGTTGATTATGTTCCAGTAAGGCTACTGTTTCCTTAAAAGTTTTTTCTCCTACTCTGTATTCAGGGGGTAATGTACTCCACAAAGCTCGATTTACTGTGAGCTGTAGGAGTTTAACCCAGTCTTCTCTCGGTAATCCAAACACTTTTGCCTTTTCCTGTACATGTTGTGCATGTACTGCAACAGAACTGTCCTCCATCATTCCTATTTGCTTAGCCACCAAATCAAGGGTTTTAATATTTGTAACTACTGCCACAGGACAATCTGAATATGAATTTGATTTGATAATTTCTGGGGTTTGATTCCCCAATTCGGGAGATGAAGTTCTTCTTCTATTCTGATTTGTATGTTCTTCATCAGAACTATCAGAGCTTTTTGCTGAATATTCTTCTAGGGTAGTTAATGGATCAGAATAGCTTTCCATTAAATTTTTACGTTCCCCATTTAAAGTTTCCCCATACTGGTGCAGAACATTTCCTAGCTCCTGAAGAGATGTAGTTGAATGCTCCACAGGTATACTAGGAGATACCAACATACACCAAGGGGGTGTTCTTGGTTCACGAAATTTAAGGGATCTAGGCAGTGTTTGTGATTGGTCAAATGATACCAAACGTCTACCTAAAGGGGCTAAAACTCTAGAATCATATGATGCCCAAGTAACATTAGGTGAGGATACAGAGATAACATCCCTGCGCTGTTGTATTGCTCCTCGTTGTAACCTAGAGATCACTATATCACAAGCACTAGCTGCTTGAGTCACTTGAGAAACAGCAGTTTCCAAGCCCTGAATAATCACAGATTCAAGAGGTACATTTACTTCCGTACCAATAGCAGATGTTGACGGAAGAGAAGATATCTCATCCTCTTTTGCTTTATTCATGTTATTCGGTTTGCCAGTCACCTCCTCCGAGATGACGTCTAACTCCTCCTTTTGCTGTACCACTCTCTGACTTCCTTTTTCTTCTAACAGACTGCTCACAACTGTTTCGCCACTAACTTCCTTTTTTGACTCCTCTTGCAGTTCCTGAGACGCAATTAGGTTTGGTTCTACAGGTACTGTGTCAGATTGACTTAATTCTTTTGCCTTACTCCTAGTGATTGGTCCTGCACATTGATTTTCATCCAGCGGGTCTACCATATCAATAGGGATAGGAATCATATCCTCTATCTCTAATTCTTGTGCCACTCCTATGCTCACTTTCTCTACCAAAAAGCTTTTAGCTGCGGGCTGATTTATCTTCTCTCTCTTTTCCAATCCACTGATTTGATTTGATAACAACCTCTGCTCTGATTCATGACCAGTTGTTAAACTTTCCAACTTACTGATTTGATTTACCAGTCTACCACGCTCTAATTTATATTCCTTTAGTGCTTTTTTACTAGCAACTGCTTGTTCCTTCATTTGGCGCCAACCCTGCTCTAATTTTTCCACTTCCTGTGTTTGTTTATACATTGCTAATCGGACCTCACTCAGCCGAGTGGTCAACTTTTGGTTAGCTTTTTCTTTTTCTTCCAGAGCTTTTTGAGCTTTTTTAAGTAACTCTATTTTTTTATTTATTTTCTGCCCGAGTGCACTACAAGCTGTTAACAAACAGTCTACCGCAATTCCTTTCACCTCTTTAACTTTTTTTTTCTTTTGTTCCACTTTCTCATCAAAAATCTGACTCATTAATCCCCATGGATTATTATGTTTAGCAATAATATTACTAATTTTCAATTGTCCTGTACCTCCTTTATGTTCCTGAATATATTTTCTCGCATAATCCTCCAAAGCTGTGCTGCGGGCCACACCCACAAATTCTGTAGCTCTTGCTTCACTCATTTTAAATGAATTTACTTACAATCTAAATAAAACAAACTATATAACGTTATTTGCTAGCTTACAATACTATGGTTAACCACTATTTTTTTTAAACTCTCAATCCAAGGCGTCCCTTCGATTACAAAGAGAAGTAATAAAGAAATAATACCCCTGACTAGTCTCACTATATGTATTTTCTGTTACTTAAAACAAGTCCCAAAACCAGAAGGGTGGGGGTGAGTTCCCTTCTCTTCCTTCGATAACTAACTTTTAGCTGATCGATAGGGTAGTTTACTCAGTCTGAATTACTATGGCTGGGGAAACTCATAGCAAGCAGATCGTGAGCGCAGCACTGGATAAGTTGTTAGGGACTTAAGAAATATGGCGGCTTTTTCAGCGGCCTTTTCTAGAGGCTTTTTAGTGGCTTCTTTAGCGTTTTTTTTAACAATGCAAGCTCAACTTTCCAGCCACCACTATGTGTGGGTCACCGGGCCCCGGTGCTACTGCAATTCTATATTTATTTATGGTACCTTTGATCAATAATATTTCTTCACTTCAAACGCCCCTTTAAATGTACATATCACTTTAATTTTATGCTACCCCTAAACACATGCCATATCTATAATAAACAAAACAGACATAAAGGACCACAAACTTCTGGGAAAGCTGCCAAAAACAGTCAAGGAAACCACATGTTTCCGTTTCAAGCAGCCTTCTCAAATGTTTATAAAAAAGAAAACTTAACTCTTTCGCTTCCTAATGTGATTAATTTTTTTTTTTTTTAATTAAATTGATTGGTGGTCTCTAATTACCTGGTACCACCTTGAATTTACCTGCTATGTACTTTCCAGGCATCCCATCTGGGGTGCCAATCTGTAGCCTGATTTTATAGTTATTAATTTATTGAATAGGGTAATAGGTTTGCCAATTGCTCTAATTAAAGGATCGTGAGGTTCGTGTCCTAAATCAGGCTTTAGGTAAGTTTTATAAGGACACCGAGTACAACACAGGAAGAATTTCAGGGATAACCAGGATTTGTATAATTTTATAAATTTATTAAAACAACACAAAATAATAAACAAATGATTAATATAGAGAAAATAAAATGAATAATTAAATTGATAATGGATTAATACAATCTTAAAGGTAAAGACTTATTTGATAGATATATCTATGATATGCTTTAAACTAGTATACTCTCACCCTTCCTGGACTTGGTTGAAAGAGATGTCTAATTTCTCAAGTTAGAGTTGAGTGGAATAAGAGCTGCTTCAAAGCTAAGAGCTATAAGCTAAGACTAACATTACAACTTTAAGAATATAAAATAAAGAATGAATCTTAACACTAAATAAAACTTGAAGCAGGGGTAGCTGACAGTCGACTGCCCCGATGAGCTAGATTTGATCTTTCTTATACCCAAGAATACGGATCCTCCGGCCCATATTTGGCCTTTCCACCTTCAGACTTTTGGGGTACACATAATCTATTGGCTACTAAGTTCGTACATATTATTGACGTATCCACATCCCTTTCCAGGTGGTCTTTTATCTCACCTTTGTTATTTCTATCTTATTGTGGGTTCTGTGGTGTTCTTGTAAAGTTTCTTGGTAACCGGGACAGCCCCCTCCCCTTTTAATGTCCCTTGACTTGTCTAGGGTAAAGCTTATGACCATATATGTCTTATCCTGTTCTACACTGATACTTATCTAAGCCAAAGGTTGACTTGACTTGTCTAGGGTAAAGGTTATGACCATATATGTCCTATCCTGTTCTATATTTATCTAAGCCAAAGGTTGAATATATATATATATATATATATATATATATATATTAATGGTAGCTGTCATCCAGGATGCGGCCTGGAAGGTACCTTGCATTACAGCTGAATAAAATATCTAATTTTATTATTGAATCACACAATCATATCAAAATATCTCTAATAATAATAATGCAAACAAGCAAGCAGGCTAGTTCTAGAGGCTTCAAGTGGTAAAAAAAACTGGACACAAAACTCCAAAAGTTGTCACATCTATGCCAACTAAAGGGTAATAATGTTGTCATCTCACTGCTCACCCCCGTTTCTAGATTGTTGGAGCTATAAAATATGTACTGTGTTATTTGTTATCATGTGTGTAACCCCCTCGTTGGACTTTTCTCCCTTCACAAGCATCTGAGCATTTCTTAGCATGATCTGCGAGTCGACCACCTCATGGAGGCTTTCATCCTTACCTCCTCTGGCCCAACAAAGTTCACATCTTCTTGGCCAACCTCTATCTCCTCGTCCCGCCTATGCTCAACCCTATCATTTATGGTGTCAAAACTAAAGAGCTTCGTTACAAAGTGGGAAAATGCACCTGCAGAATGTGATTGCCTGGGGCCATAGATTTTAAACATCCGTTACAGTAGGTGGAAAAGATGTCTCCTACTTAATCAAGGGTTCTTTTTCCCAATTTGGTTAAGTTGAATTTCCCAGTTTCAGAAGTTCCTCACCCCTAATTGCTTAGCACTACATCACCAAGAACTGTCCTCTCCATTGCTAAGTTCCATCTCTCTGACCATCATCTGATCTCTGTGAGAATCACCTGTCAACCCCCAGACTCACATAACCTGTCACTTGGCCTTTCTGTGACTTCCAGACCACCAGGGCTGATGATTTTTCACATGCTCTCAGACCTATTTTCCATCAGTATGGTTGTAGAGTCTCACCATTCCTCACTCTCCTCCATCTTTGACTCTTTTGCCTCTCTCTGCCATCACAGGTTCCCCAGCTCTGCCATGCACCAGGCCCCAACAATCCGTTCCAGTTCCAAGTCTCCCCAAATCTGTGTCTCTGAATTCTTAACTAGCTGACACTTGGAGTTTTCCCCTCTGCTTCCCCCCCCCCCCAAGCCATGAAATCTGCCCTGCATTATCAGTTTATTTTAGGACTCACATTGCACACAGACTGGGCTCAAAATAAACAAAAAGTCTATTGAACAGAAAATCACAGATGCAAAGATGAAGGACGTAAGGCGGGATGCCTGGGACCACCAAGACTCAGAAGGGTGCCGGCCAGGTTAGCGGCGGTGACCCTAGCTGTCCAGTTCCTGTGGCACCCTCCTCCTCCTCCATCACATGATGTCCCCCCACTCACGTTCTGAAGGTGGCCCCACCCAGAGCACCCGTCAGTCCTGCGGAGGAGAGGGAGCCAGAGCCTCCATTGTTGGGCACCGGTGGGGTCTTGCCTTAGCTGTAGTTTTGTGTGAAATCAGTGTTTACCATTGCAATCCAATTCTGAACATTTTTATACATTTATAGTAAAGCTACTGAAATGGTTAATGGATCAAAACATTTTCATTAGAAACCCCATTATTATGGAATTTTTTTTTAAATGGAAAAGAAATTAAATTAGAAAATCCCCAAATCCACAATGAAAAACACATTTCATAGGGTTCTAGGTCTGGAACTCCTGGAGTGGTACAGTGAGGAGCATCTGCCGGAACAGCTGTGGTATGTCCATGGGAACACACCTACCCACAGGCAATGCAAAACCTGGGATCCACCAGGACAAATGGCAAAGGGGCAGGAAATGAGGGAGTCCTGCCGACGCGTTACGGAGCAGCACAACATGCTGTCTGGAGTCGCTGCCAAGACCTGTCCATTTAACAAACAGATCGATGCTGTATTGAGCAGGGATTCTCCCACTGCCCCTGCAGTCACCGTGGACTGTTCCCACCCTCTGAAGAAGGCCATCCTGGGACTGGTGGACAAGGCGATAGCATTCAGCACTGCTCAGGAAGGGGATGACCAGGTGGCTGGCAGGAGGCTGCCTGAAAACCAGGTGCCAGCTCGCTGTCAGGGGAAGAGAAGACGAAGAACAGTCGCTGAACTTGCCAGAAGTCGGATGCCAGTGTGCAGGGAATAGATAGACGCTGCTGAGGAGACACAGAAGGGTGTAGGTGCTAGGAGACGTGCTGCAGCTATGGAGATAGCAGGGACAGCTGTAGCATCCTGTGAATCAGGGAGTTCCTCCAGTGGATACACGTGTGTTTAAGGAAAAGCCATGGTGCTATTGCAATCAGAGGAGCCGATTAAAATAGCCCCGCTCAGAGCCATCGTCACCCTTGTGAGTTTCTGCCAAAGGTCTCCTCTCCCAATGTACAATTTGGTCTGTCAGGGGAGCGCACAACCCTGAATGTCTGAAAGTGAGAGACCTCACTGGATTCTATCCCAGCAGATTGGCCGTCGCTGACAGCCATTAAACATGTAAACACCAACTGGACCTTTTCTGACATTCAGTGCATTGCAGGGGAGACTCTCCTCTGTGGATTCTCTGAAATCTAGAGCAGGAGAAGAGGACTGGGGAGGCTGAGGGGAACCTGTAGATCCCGTGCTGGGAGGGAAAACACCACTGGGTCTGTCTGTTTTTTGTCTCCTGAAGGGCTGTGCGGCTGGGACTACAGAGCTCTGAGCAGAACTGCAATTCCCGGCATGCTCTAACAGCGGTGTGCATGTTTACTCGATAGACGGAGCAGAAGTAGCATGTCAGAAAGAGCAGTTTATCATCTGTGTGCAACTGCAGTGTTGAACACCCTGACAGAGATACGCAGTGAGTGGATGGGTGCCAGGCTGAACTTAAAATTTCCTCTAGCATTTGACTTATTTTGTTGAATTTGATTTGTAGCAAAAACGTTTGAGTTGGATGAAATGACCTAAGAAGTGAACAGCACCCTCAGCAAGTTCACAAATGACACTAAAGTTGGGGAAGTGGTAAATACGCTGGAGGGTAGGGATAGGATACAGAGTGACCTTGAAAAATTGGAGGATTAGGCCAAACCAAAGCTGATGAGGTTCAACAAGGACAAGTGCAGATTCCTGCACTTAGGACGGCAGAATCCTATGCATGGCTACCGACTGACGCCCGACTAGCTAGGCAGCAGTTCTGCAGAAAAGGACCTGGGATAACAGTGGAGAAGAAGCTGGATATGAGTCAACAGTGTGCACTTATGGCCAAGAAAGCTAACATAATATTGGGCTGCATTAGTAGGAGCATTGCCAGCAGATCACAGGAAGTAATTATTCCCTCTATTCAGCATTGGTGAGGCCGCATTTGGAGTATCGTGTCCAGTTTTGGGTCCCTCACTATGGAAAGGATGTGGAGAAGTTGGAGAGAATCCAGCGGAGGGCAACAAAAATGATTAGGGGACAAGAGCACAAGACATAGTAGGAGAGGCTGAAGGGACTAGGCTTGTTTAGTCTGCAGAAGAGAAAAGTGAGGGGTGATTTGATAGCAGCCTTTAACTACCTGAAAGAGGGTTCCAGGGAGGATGGAGTTAGGCTGTTCTCAGTGGTGGCAGATGACAGAACAAGGAGCAATGGTCTCAAGTTGCAGTGGGGAGCTCTATGTTGGATGTTGGGAAAACCTTTTTCACTGGGAGGGTGGTGAAGCACTGGAATTGGTTACCTAGGGAGGTGATGGAATCTCCATCTTTAGAGGTTTATAAGCTGTGGCTTGACAAAGCCCTGGCTGGGATGGTTTAGCTGAGGTTAGTCCTGCTTTGAGCAGGGTTTGTATTAGATGAACTTCTGAGGTCCCGTCCAACCCTCATCTTCTTTGATTCTATGACCTGAGGGGAGGGAGGAGATTTCATGGACACTAGAAGGAGCCAGCTTCCTTAAAATGGCACAAAGCTTTAGTGTATTCCCACCAGCTAGAAACCCAGATTTAACTTCCTGATGTTGCTTTTCCATTTGGCAATACCTGAAGTTGCCAGGAGGCTGTAGTGGGACTGGTCACAGGAGGAGGGATGGGCTGGATGGAGGAAAGTATCAGAGACAATCTATTACACTGTGTCCACGTTACCTTAGAGTCTGAAATACCCATCTGCCCTGGAGATTGCAGGAGGGCCAGCTACATCTCTTTGGTGTGTGAATTATACAAGAAGCCATTCTTTATTTTGTACTCTGCACCACTGCGATCTGAATACTGCACGTCCTGCCCCACACACACACTGTGCGTTCCTGGGTCTCCTCCAGTGAGATTTCCAACACTGCCTGGTTTCCTTTAAATGTGACACATGCTTTTAGTTTTACTGTATTTTGGTGCTTCATATCCCCTATAGAACCAGAGATGGAGGAGAAGAGAGAGAGCAGACTCCTAATTGTTTTACACCTCTAAGCTGTGAATTTAAGATTTCAGCTACTGTCCTGTCCGTTTTTCTCTGCTCCAGATGAGCTCACACATCCTTAGAGGCTGCAGGACGACTCCATTAGAAGTCACTGGAGGCTCATGGCTGATGAAAATCAGACGAAGGGAACAAAAAGAGCAGACCCACACAAAAAATTGTCACCCTAATTGTTTTGAACCTATAAGCTGTAAATTTAAGATTTCAGTGTATGTAGCGCTCTGAGACCGAGCAGACAGGGAAGGGAGGGAATTGAAAAGACAGGGACCCTGATTTTCCTCTCAGTGATGCCAGTGTCAATCTGAAGTTAGACACTGAATCAGAATGTGAGAGCAGATTCTGGCCAGTCTGTGAAGCCCCGTGTGACCCATTCATGTTGTGAAATCTCGGGTAACACAGATGCCCACTTCAGAGGAGTTGGCTGCACCTCTTAACATGGCAATAAAGTTGCTGAATTCGAAAATTTGAGAGAACCTGGGGAAAAACCAGACAGACCTAAAAAAGGGAGATAGGGAGAAAGATAGAAGAACAGAGTAAGAGACAAGGAAATGATCTGAAAAAATATCTAAACATATTACAATAAATCAGTTTTTTAATCTCTTGACATTTCTGACAACACTAAAAATTTCAAGTCCCCATGTATGAGAATTCCAGCCCAGATTGTTCCTGACTTGAAACCTTTCTGAGCCCTTAGAACTAACGATATTGCAGAAGCAGGCGACTCACTAGAATCCCACGCAGCAGCGAGGAAATCTCCTTCCTGAAAACTTGGAATCAGTGAACAAATCTCACGTCTGAAAGGCGCATTGTTGGACAGGGACCTTTATAATTCCCCCGACAAACCCTGCGGAATCTCACATTGGCCAGGAGTGTTGGACAATTCCCTGCTCTCCGTGAGCAGCAGGAATAGCTGAAAAAACATCCTAGACAATTTCAGTCTAGAATCCTCCCCTGAGAGTGAAGAAATGATTCACTGATAACAGGGGCTCAGAATGTCGGGGCAAATTGAGTCTTGCAGACTTGTCAGAGTTGTCCTGCACTGCTAAAACCCCAGAGAGAAAAGAAGAGCCAAGGGTTGGACGTGCTTATTTATCTCTCAGCATTTCTGTGCTGCTGCTCATTGTCATAGAATCTGAGCATCTGCTGCTAATCCCGGCTGATGAGCCCTGAACTGAATCCCGGATACCGTGATGTGCACGAGGACAGGATCTTGTGCATCCTTGTTTCAAACATAGGATTTCCACACTGAGTAACAGTCCCTCCCATCCGATAGCCTCTCTGACAGAGGGCAGTACAGATTGATCCAGCTTAGTCATAAACCCCTCAGTGCAATATCCTGCCATGGGGAAGTGCAGCTTCCTTAGCCCTTTTGAGAGATCAGTACGTGGTCTGAAGCCTGGGGACTGACGGCCTTTGTCTCTTTATCCTAGATAGAGTAGCTGCAGGTGCTGTCATTGGGCTCGGGAGGGTGGAGGGGGATGTTCTGAGGTGAGTGAGGTGCCCATTGTCCATCCACATTCAATGGGACTCTGCTGCCCACTGCCCTTCTGCCTTTGACAAGCTCCCCCTGGGGTCTAGTGGATCATGCGCTTGTCTGGAACTCAGGAGACCTAGTCAATTCATGGCTCAGACATAAAGCTCCTGTGTGACCTTGGACGTGTCATCTCGTCATCTACTCTGGGCCTCAGCTTCTTCTCTGTAAAATAGGGAGAGCACGTCCCTGTCTCAGGAGGTTGTGAGCATAAAAAACCTTTAATTGTGGGGCGCCCATATAGGGACCAACAGTGAGGAGGACCATATGAGTACCCAGAGGTACAGCTGTGGTTCTTTATCTCCACCTATTTCCTTTATCTTATTTCAGGACTCAACCGCACTGTGATCTGGATACTGCACACCCTTCCCCACACACTGTGTTCCTCCCCCAGTCAGTTCAGGAACAATCCTATGCCCCTGTTCTCGCCCTCCAAAACTCCTGTTAAATCCCCAATCCAGTCTTGTGGGTACTTTATTTAGTCTACAGCTCTGAGAGTCTCCTTGTATCATTTTCAGTGGCCTCTCAACATTCGTGCTCCCATTTTCAACAGTCCATAAAATGTGGCTGTGGGGAATCACTTATCATCCAGCCCAGCGAAAAAATGGTTCCTAACCTTTTGTAATTGTTGTTTTTCAAAAGGTGTGGCTCATGTCCATTCCAATGTAGGTGAGAGCCACACGCAGCATGGGTGAAAGGTTTTTCCCTTAGTGGCTCATGTCCATTCCCTTAGTGGTATCCATTGGGTGACCTCTAGCGCTCACTGGAGTCACACAGTCATGGCACTGATACATGGGACCCTGCCGACCCTCCCCCACTCAGTTCCTTTTGCCATCTAACTCC
This sequence comes from Emydura macquarii macquarii, assembly GCF_026122565.2. NCBI lineage: Eukaryota > Metazoa > Chordata > Testudines > Chelidae > Emydura > Emydura macquarii. The sequence continues at coordinate 22,640 of NW_027131506.1, forward strand.
AACAGAAGAGTAGACATGAGGTGAGCGGGGGAGGTGTTTTGGCATGCACATGAGCAACGCATCTCGAAGAACAACTGTTATGAAAGTAGGGGAGAGAGAGCATCACAAGGGAATAAAATGGGGGCCCAATGGGCCTAGATAGTACTAGAGTGAGATCCCAGGCTAGGATCTGCTTGCACATTTGAGGGTACAGCCTGTCTAGGCCCTTGAGAAAATGGCTGGCAATTTCCACCGCTTTCCCCACATCTTAGGTGACTGGTCTATCTTTATGGATTGAGGGAAATTCTACACTTGAACACACTGATCGTGGAGTTCCTGTCCACGTGGTCACTAGAATCTATCTCCATTTTTCCCCATACTGACATGCACTAACTGCTCATTTTTTGTCATGTGGGCTGGGCATGAGTAGGACAAAGGGGCTACCTTCATTCAAACATCCACGTGACTGGAAGTCCCGCCTTACCCGCCTCTGTCACAGGAAGTCCCACACCATCCAGTCACCTGACATCCGGTCCCTCCTCAGGTTATGACTTCCTGATCAAGATGGGGACCTTCCCGGAAGCGGGTGGTGCGACCGCACTCTGACAATGCCCCCCTGACCGCTTTCCACCAATGGGAGAGGGTTTCTCCCCAAGAGCAGGATTGGACCCCAGATGGGCACCTGACCGAAAGTGGTCGGTGCGCCCCCTCCGCCAGTCGATGGGTGTTTCATGCTGAGAGCTGGGATTGGACCAGCAATAGTATGGGGAGGAGCGGGGCACCCTATCTACCAAGCAGAGTGGGCTTAGGCCATCCCAGATGGGAAAGGTGCACCAATGGGGATGTTCGGGTGGCGGTGGCAGCGGTGCAGCCCTCTGGAAGTGTTGGGGCCTTTTAAAGCATCTCATTTTTGAGACTGCGTGGTTCACAGCTCGTGGAAAAACGCCGAGAGGGGAACATGGACACCTTCACCACCCCCGTGAGGCCTTTGAAATTTGTTTTGGCTCCTAAGTTCTTGGCCCCCGGCATAGAAAGCACGACATTAGCGACAGTTCTGAGGAGGACACCCCTTTGCCCCAGCCTTTGTTCGACACACTGGAACCCGAAACCCGAGTCCCCGATGAACCTGATGGCCTCACGCTGTCCGTTCACGTGAAGGAGAGCGGCTTGCGGGAGTCGCCGGCAGGGCAGGCTGAAAGAAGAGTTGCGGTGCAGGTAAAGGAACGAACATGATTGGGGGTGTGTGGTGGGGTTAGTAACTGAGCCGGGTCTAAGAACAAAAACAAAAGCCAAGCCGTAGAGACTTACAGCTATTTCTTTTCTGAAAACTCTCTCGACAGGTCAACGATGCCTTTCTATGACACTTTGAGAACCTACACATTGGTAGCCCTGAGGGTGTAAATCAACCATGCGTCAGCTGTTTTTGCTCGTGTATGATACACCAATCTGAGAGGGAAGCAGCAAAGTGGAGCGCTGTAAAAGGGTTTGCCAATCCAGGCGGTTAATAAAAATTGTCAGCATAACTGTGTCTTTTCGTACTTCTGTTATGCGTTACAGCCATGTCAATGCAGGCGGCTCTTTTAAAACAAATATATTACACCCCTGGGGAAATTCAGAGCTTTGGAGGGGTGAACTCTCTATTTCAAGTGGCCGAAAAGCATAGTAAAACTTTGAGCAGGGGAGCGGTAAAAGCCTGGCTTTCGGGCCAGGACACTTACTCTTTACACAAACCAGCTTGAATACATTTTAAAAGAAACAAGACGGTTGTTTCAGACGTGGATGTGCAATGGCAAGCAGATTTAGTGGATATTCAAAGGTTTGCCAAACACAACAGCGGTTTTAAGTACATCTTAACAGTGATAGACATTCTATCCAAATACACCTGGGCCTTAGGCCTCAAAAACAAGACGGGTGGCGAAGTGGCCAAGGCCTTTAAAGCTATTTTCAGCGAAGGTCGCCTGCCTCAGAAATCACAAACTGATCGGGGAAAAGAAGTTTTAAACAAACCTTTTAAGCGGGTTCTTAAAGCGGCATGGCATTTGCCATTTTGTTACTAATAGTGAAGTCAAAGCAGGGGTTGTGGAGCGATTTAACAGAACTTTAAAATCTAGGATGTGGAGATATTTTACCTCCCACAACACCTTTCGCTACAGCGACGCGTTACCTGAATTTATAAAGAGTTACAACCAGAACTTTCACAGATCCATACGTGCCAGACCCATTGATGTTAACCCCTCAAATTCTCTGAAGGTGTGGAAAACGGTATACAGAGACGGTTTAGAAGTAAAACCGGTTGTTGCCCATTTTAGAAAGGGCGATCACGTGAGATTATCTAAAACCAAAGGTGCTTTTGAAAAAGGTTATGAACAGACATTTACCAATGAGATATTCATATTGGCTGAAGCCTTAACAAGGGGACAGAGACCTGTATACCGATTAAAAGATCATGAGCGCGAGGCAGTTGCTGGATCTTTTTACCCCAAAGAATTATAAAAAGTGAACACCAAACGGGACAGGGTTTACAGGATTGAAAAGTTCTAGCGGAGAAAGGAAAAGGGAGAAAAAGGCAACTGTTGGTGAAATGGTTGGGGTGGCTTGCAAAGTTTAACAGCTGGGTGGAAGAGTCTCAACTCTGCGACGTTTAAATGCAGAAGAAAACTATTATGCCTGTAAAGAGAGAGGGGGAAAAAATGAGTGACGTGGGTTTTTACATCACTTTGCCCAGAAATGCCAGCTGTGGGGTTTTTCCCCAAAACACCAACTCAAACTTTACCATACAGCTAATTAAACCCTTGCATCACCTGGGAGGTCGGGTTAGTGGAAATACAGTACCAGCACAGCTGGAACATCAATGAAGACACCCCTTTTGAAATCACCTTTGGAGATAAGAAATGGAATTTTGTCCTACGACAAGGTTATTACTCAACCATGCCTGAATTACTGGACCATGTGAACAGCACCATGGCTCATCAACCCGGGGCACCCAAGGTGGTCCTGAACTATACCTCCGTATGTAGAAAAGTTACACTTTTCTACGGTGCTGCTTATACATTTTCCATGGTCGGAGAGCTGGCTAATATTCTGGGTTTGTACCCCAAGAGCCGTGTTCATAAAATCCCCTTTTAAGCAGACATCACAGGGAGTTTCAACTCTTTGTATTTGTACACGGACATCGTGGAACACCAGTTTGTGGGGGACTTTTCAGTTCCGCTGTTCCGCTGCGTTCCTGTCCAAGGAACAAACAATGAGTTTGTCACCATCACCTACGATAAACCGCATTACGTCCCTGTCAGTAAACACGACATCGAAACCATCACCATTGAAATAAAGACAGACCAGAACAGATAAGTCTCATTTCGCTCCGGAAATGTGATTGTCAAACTGCACCAGCGTCCCCGGAGAGAGCGAGGCTTCTAAAAAACATTATGGTGATCCTAAAAAATTATGGTGACCCCGTCGTCTACAGCAACTATTACAGATCCCAGGCTGGATACACCCTTCCTGGTTATCATGGGTCCCCCGTGATTTACGGTGCTGGAGTGGGCGGAATATTCCATAGCCTCTTCAGAAAAGCCATACCACTTTTGAGGAGGGGTCTAAAGATTATTAAACCCCACGTCAAAACCGCCGCTCAAAACATAGCTAGAGACATGGTAGGCAACATTTCCTGGGCTGTTCTGGAGAAGGTGGGGAAACCACCTGCGCAGGAGGGGTCAGGGCTGATGTACATTAAAAGGAGAAAGAGAAAGAGGAACGCATCATACCTGGGATGCATGGGTCCGCCACAGCCCTTTAAAAGAAAAGCTGTGACGCGTGGCACAGGCCATAAACGAAAGACCAAGGGAAAGTATAGGAGATGCACAACACCTGGTAAAAAAGACATATTTTAATCAACATGACTTTCGTTCACTGCGGGTCTGACGAATGCACCAAATCCAAACTAGACTTGTTCCAAAGAGCCCCCACCCAGACCAGCATCGAGAAAAGCATCTACATCGAGGTACCGCCTCTATCGGCCATTACGGAGGCATCCCCCCTCAACTTCTTTATAGCCAGGAATGGCATAGATTATATGGATTTAAACAACAAGCTTCTGTACCTCTGTTGCAAGATCGTAAAGGGAGACTGAACCGCCCTCCCCCGGGACACCTTGATGGGCCTGGTGAATTACCCTGTGATGTCTATTTTCAGTCAGATGGATGTCACGCTGGGAGACCACCTCATAAGTCAAAGCAACAACTGTTACCCTTACAGGGCCTTTATAGAAGCGGTGCTCAATTACAGCGATGACACCCTCGCCACACAATTTTCCGCCGGTCTGTTTTTCAAAGACACCCCCGTACAACATGAAGAAACGGCGCTGAACGGTAAGAATCTAGGGTTTGTCAGGAAGGCAAGTCTGACGGCCTAGAGCAGGACATTAGAGCTGTTGGGCCATCTGCACAGCGACCTGTTTTTTCAAGAAAAGCTTTTGTTGAATGGTGTGGACATGAAAAAAAAACTGACGCTCAGTAAAGACGCCTTCTGCTTAATGGGCGATGTGGCCGAAGGCCATACCCTGCACATCATCTCAGTGTCCCTTCTTGTGAAGAAAGTATGGGTGGCCCCGGGCATCCGTCTGGGACACGCTGAGGCCCTGCTCACTGTTAATGCTAAATACCCGGTGGACCGTGTGGGAATGAAAGTGTTTAGCATCCCCGCAGGCAGCAGGGTCAGTAACCAGGAGAACCTGTTTTTGGGGCAGCTATCCAAAACGCTTGTTTTGGGTTTTGTGGATAATGACGCCTTAAGCGGAAGTTACGCTAAAAACCTCATTCACTTTGAACATTACAATATTAATTTTGTGGCCTTGTACATGGATGGTGAACAGATTCCCACCAAGCCTCTGCAACCGGACTTCGAGGCCGGGCGCTGCATGAGTACATGAATCTGGTACAGACAGCCAGTAAACACATGAAAGACCGCGCGCTGATCATCGACCGTGTGGAATTTGCACAGGGTTACACATTGTTTGCCTTTGACCTGTCCCCAGATCAGGAATGCACTGACCACTATTCCCTAATTAAAACCGGGATCCTGAGAGCGGAAATACGTTTTGCAAAGGCTTTGACAGCCACCGTCAATATGATCGTGGATGGGGTTTTTGACAATGTCATAGAGATAAATCAGAGGAGAAACGTTCTGTTTCACTACATGTGAACATAGACATCGTGAAGCTCTTGTGCGTTTTATTGGCGGACCCTGATATGAAAGAGGGATTCTTAGATGTGTTCCCTAGCAATTGGCTCCCCGGTGGCCGGCTGTCTCAGAGACCCCTGGGATTGGTGGTCAACACGCATCCGCACAACCAACCGGGTGAACACTGGCTCACCTTGTACCTGGCGGAGCATGACCATGGAGGGTTTTTTGATTCATACGGACACCCCCCGAACAGCGTGCTGTTTCCTAGAAACAGTATGAAATTTTTAAACAAAAATGCCACCGACATCGCATTTCACACTAAACAATTACAAGACCCCCGTTCTGTCGCCTGTGGCTATCACCGTGTGGTTTTTTTACACCACCATAGCAAGGGTTTACCTTTTGACCAGATTTTAAAATTATATTCTAAGGACTTAGTTCAAAACGACCGGATAGTGATGAATTTTGTAAGAAAGATAAAAAGTAAATTCTTGGGCAAACCCAGGCATGCCCAAAACATATTTCAACATGCCCAGACGTGTGTATCTTGTAATGACTTTTATAGCCATATTTCGTAATAAAGTGCCCCTAGCGAGGTGCTTTTAAGAAAAACAATTAATGTCTGGGTTTTTTTTTTTTTTAAAAAAAGCACACATAGATATTAAATTGTAAAAAAAAGTACATACTTTTTTATTTAAAGCAAAAACATTACGATTTAGAGCATGAAAAAACATTACACACTGAGCCATTCAGAGATTTTAGCCAGTTTTCATTTTTTAGGAGGCAAAAAAGGTTTCTGACTAACCACGGCTGAAGTTTTTAGGCGTTCCAAAAGACCCCTGTTGGTCACGTTGCCCATGACGGAAGATGGCACATTTAGCTCTGACATGACGCTCATCAACATGTCCCATCCTTTTGGTTCATGTCCGCTAGGAACGGCGCAAATTTGGGTGATGGCCCTGACCAAGTCAAGCATGTTTTAGAGCTGTTATCCACCGAGCCTTTCTCATCCCACGAAGATATATTTTTATCCTGCCCCAGCTTATTTAACAAGACAGTTGCATTTTTCTTATTGCGCTTATCGACGCCATCCAATACATTCTGAGCAACAGGGTCAAAGGTTTTTTGTGGTTCTAGGGGCGTGTTCTGTTCCTGGTCCTGTTTTGGTAAAAAGAGACTTATTTTTTCTTGAGCCGCATCGCTCTGCTTCACGTACGTTAGGTACCTCTGAAGCACGGCGGAATATAGTTTAACCTTTTCATGTTCATCTAAGTCAGTCCTCTGAAAAACAGACTTCATTTCAGCATCCGGCAAGTGAGTTGTGGTCTTTGTGATATTTTCCTCCGGGTGAGCCCTTAATTGTTTGAACTGTTGGCTGGGAACCAGGTACATTTTTTCCGTGTGCTCCATTATTGATTAGTCAAAAGTCCAGTTAGCAGAGTAATAGCAAAACGTAACAGGCCCGATAAACCCTCTGGACTGCTTCACCAGATGTTTTTTTCTTTTAATCAACATCCTCTGATTAGAGAGAGTTTTTATAAACATTCACCCCTTTTTCAACACTCACACTTGATTCTGTATCAAAGGTATGTTTCATTTTAAAGTATTCAACGCTATTTCAGAGATGACTGCAACTAAATCTTCAGAAGCCGAACACAGTATAGCCTTCCTTTGCTGCGGGGACGATTTGCTTAGTAATTTTAAAAGGACCAAGTTTCTTTTCACACGTCTAGACATGTTTTCAGCCTGCCGGCCCGACTGTTAAAAAGGGCTGCCCAACAAGTCACCTCTTTTTATACCCGGCTATTGTTCTTTTTAAAGTGTAAACCGCCGGCCAGTCTGGAGGGAAAAGAACGGTTCTTGGTCTATAAGTCTCTGGTGTGGAAGCATTTAAATCCACCACCTTGTAGCCATAAGGTTTTTTGGTAGCATCCTCAAAAGCTTATAGAAAGAATTGCACATTGCCAGAGTTCATTTGAGGGCGAGCGTGGCGATTTGTAATTTATCCTGAGGGTTTTTAAACAGAACCATGTACTTGGCATTTAGGCTAATCGTGTGACTCTTTTTTTCCCTGACAGAACACATTCTGAACTATATATATAATGCTCAGGTTCCTGTGATGCACATACTTGGTAAAAACTTTCTAAATTTCATCACTTTCACAAGCAGAGTTCATCAGATCGTCTATGATAACCATATTTACTTTATCGGTTGGAAACAAACGGTCATCATCAAACGCATCAGGCATCCCCTCTACAAAATTGATAAAGGGATATTTGCTGAGCAGTTCTTTATACATGCCAAAAACTGTAACACCACATGATGTTCTCAGGTGTGACAGACAACATTCACTCGGCGTTATCCAACATGATTTTTATAAAGTAATTTTTCCCGCAGTTGCTAGGCCCCGCGAGAATTACAGAAAATGCATGTTTCCACCGCGTGTCCATTTTTTTCAAAATCTGTAGGGCAGCGTTTTAAACTCTTCTCTGAGGACCCTCTTGTTGTAAACGACTTTTTCCGTTTTCTTAAGGGTCTTTGTTTCTATTTGCCACTGTTTTTTGTTCCTCACGATAGACGGTCGCTGCACCTCTATTTTTTTGGAGGTGCTTTCCCCTATGTTGGCGCTATAGTGCAGGATCAGATCTTTCAAACTGTCAAAGTTGATCTTTTCACAATTTGCTACATTCAGAGTAATACCTTTAACTTTCATACAGGCCTTTCCGCCCAACAGCTTGTACCCGTACGTGTTCAGACCGGCTGACACGAACTTGGTGATGTGCTGATCTGGTGGGATTTCACTTGTGAGGTCCGCTAAATAATCTCCCAGAGAGGGGTTCCAGTCACCCTCCCTTTGCACAAATATCACCGAGTCCATATTGTGGTACAGGCACCGCTCTTGCAACCTGTCTAGCAACCTGTCTAGCCGGCACAAGCAGTGGTGAAACAGGCAATGAAGATGTTGGTATTGCCAGAGACCGAGTAGTCAGTGTGGGTGCACGTCTCCCGCTGTTCTGTTTCCGCACAGGTTTGACATAGCGGGAACATGAGTTTGCCACCCACTCTGATGAGGAACGGGCCCTCCTGGGGACTTGGTGCATGGTGGAATTGAACATGATCGTAGCAAAAGGGTACGGGGTGGCAAAATCTACAAAATCTGGCATTTCAAAGAAAAAATTGTCAAACTCTTTTCAGAGTACATAAAATTACACCTGCATCAAAAACAAGAGGCTTCAGGGTATCCCAGTTGGTGCGCTGACGAGGAACAGCAAAATAATTACATTAATGATTTTTATCAGAAAGAAGGCATGCGTTTACGCCGGTATGAAATCACCATAAACCCTGCTAAGCATCAAATCACTAAACTGTTTTAAATTCTCTGTGGGGTAAATTTGGCCAAAAAACAAATCTGCCCAAGACCAGCATCGTGAAAGACCCCGATGAATTCTTTGGGTACCTGTTTTCCCCCAATTACGAGGTTTCATCCTGCTGGTTTATCGATGATGAAACAACGTGCGTGTCTTGGAAGCACTCAAAAGACCACTACTCACACTGCTCCAGGATAGAGCAGAAGAGAAGACCTCCAGGCAGCATAGAATGTCTGAAGAGGAGCAGCGAATCAGAGGCCAGAAGGGCCATACTCATATAAAAGCAAGAAGCAGAGGTTGAGCATTCCTTCAGGTGCTCCCAGGATCTCGAAGAAGGAGGACCCCATGCCTGGCTGGCTAAAAGAGTAGCAGCACTGGAGATAGCTCAATGAAGAAAGAACTGAGGGGAGGGAAGTCTGCCGAAGACCGGGTGGCCAAGGAACTAGAAGAGTGGCAGGACCATGGACTGGTGAGCCCAGAACCTAGCCAAACTAGATGAAGGTACCAGCCAGACCAGGTGAGGGTACCATATTGGGCCCTGCTGCTCTGGGTGCAGATTGAGCCCAGAGAGGGATGCTCAAAGGAATGGCTTGCTGAGGGAACTGAGATGGGCCCCTGTTTGGTTGTTGATGAAGGCAGTGCCTCCAAGAAGGAACCCTTAGTGCTATGGCCCCCTAGCAGGGCTGTGAAAAGAGCGAGAGACTGTATACCCCAGAAGGGAGGACAGCGTTTGTGTCTTGGCTGGAGGGCTTAGTCACCAATGACCCGCCATGAGAACCATCGACCGGAGATCCTGTGAGAGGTGGGTGCCAGCCATTGTAAGACCAAGAGAGCCTAGGAGCCAGTGGGGTTGCGAAAGAGATTTTCTGAAACAAAAGGTGAGCATATGAGCAGTGGCAGCTCGGCATGTTGTGTGAGTGCCATGGTATCTAGGATCTTACATCTGTGATTTTTCTATGAAATAGATTTTTTGTTTATTTTGTCCCCAGTTCGTGTACAATCTGTGCACTAAAATGAACTGATAATGTAGGGCAGATTTCACAGCTTTGTGAGGGATGAAGCAGAGGGGCAAACTCCAAGTATCTGTTAGTTAAGGATTCAGAGAGACTGATTTTGGGAGACTCAGGACTGGAAGGGATTGTTGGAGTTTGGTGCACGGCAGAGTTGGGGACCTCATGATGGCAGAGAGGGGCAAAAGCTGGATATGAGTCAGCAGTGTGCCCTGGTTGTCAAGAAGGCTAATAGCATATTGGGCTGCATTAGGAGGGGCATTGCCAGCAGGTCACGGGAAGTGATTATTCCCCTCTATTCGGCATTGGTGAGGCCGCATTTAGAATATTGTGTCCAGTTTTGGGCCCCCCACTACAAAAAGGATGTGGACAAGTTGGAGAGAGTGCAGCGGAGGGCAACAAAAATGATTGGGGGCTGGAGCACAGGACTTATGAGGAGAGGCTGAGGGAACTGGGCTTGTTTAGTCTGCAAAAGAGAAGAGTGAGGGGGGATTTGATAGCAGCCTTTAACTACCTGAAAGGGGGTTCCAGGGAGGATGGGGCTAGGCTGTTCTCGGTGGTGGCAGATGACAGAACAAGGAGCAACAGTCTCAAATTGCAGGGTGGAAGGTCTAGGTTGGACATTAGGAAAAAGTTTTTTACTAGGAGGGTGGTGAAGCACTGGAATGGGTTACCTAGGGAGGTGGTGGAATCTCCATCCTTAGAGGTTTTTAAGCTGAGGCTTGACAAAGCTGGGATGATATAGCTGAGGTTAGTCCTGCTTTGAGCAGGGTGTTGGACTAGATGACCTCCTGAGGTCCCTTCCAACTCTAATATTCTATGATTCTATGATTCTAAGAGTCAAAGATTGAGAAGTGTGAGGAATGGTGAGAAACAGCAACAATACTGATGGAAAATAGGTCTGAGAGCCAATAAGAAATCATCAGCGCTGGTGGTCTGGAAGTCACAGAAAGGACAAGTGACAGGGTATGTGAGGTGGGGGATGACAGGTGATTCTGAAAGAGATCAGGTGATGGTTAGAAAGGTGGAAGTTAGCAAAGGAGAGGGCAGTGCTTGCTGATGGAGTGATAAGACATTAGGTGTCAGGAACTTCTGAAACTGAATGTCCTCAAGCTTCAGATCAACAAAATTGGGACAGAGAACCCTTGATTAAGGAGGAGACATCCTTTCCCCCTCCTGTCATGCAGGTTTAAAGTGAGTGGCCCCAGGCAATCACATTCTGCAGGTGTATTTTCCCACTTTTTCACGAAGCTCTTTGGTTTTGACACCATAAATAATAGGGTTGAGCATGGGAGGCACAAGGAGATAGAGGTTGGCCAAGAGGATGTGAACATGGGCAGCGATGCCTTGACCGAACCTGTGTGTCAGGGCAGTGAAGAGATAGGGAGTGTAAGTCATCAGCATCACACAGATGTGGGCTGTGCAGGTGTTGAGGGCTTTCTGGTGGGCTTTCTTGGAGGAGATCCTGAGGACAGCCCTGATGATCAGCCCATAGGACAGGCCAATCAGTGTCAGGTCTAACCCGATGATGACTAATGCTGACACAAGGCCGTACATCTGGTTGATTCTGGTGTCCCCACATGACATCTTCACCACAGCGAGGTGCTCACAGTATGTGTGGAGAATAACATGGTTGGCGCAAAATGGCAGCCTCCGCAGTAGCAGGGACATTGGAAGAATCAACAAAACAGCTCGTATCAAAGCCACAAACCCTAGTTTACCAATTCGTGCAATGGTGAGGATGGTGGTGTATCTCAGAGGGTCACATATGGCGATGTAGCGATCGAAGGCCATTATCACAAGGACAGCTGAGTGCGTAGTAGCAAACACATAAAGGAAGAACAGCTGGGTGAGGCAGCCATCCACAGTGATGGCTTTGAAACCGAACCAAAATATGCACAGTGCCTTCGGCACAACACAGGTAGACATGCCAATGTCTGTGAGCGCCAACATGCAGAGCAGCAGGAACATGGGCTTGTGCAGTGTCTGCTCTTTGCTTATAACAAACAGAACTGTGAAATTTCCCAAAAGGGTGATGAGGTAGAACATAGAAAAAGGGATGGAAATCCAGATGTGGTCAGCTTCCAGCCCCGGGATGCCGTTTAAGATGAATGTTTGTGGGCCGGATGAGGTAAGGTTGAAAGCCTCCATGAGGTGGTTGAGTCTCTGATCAGGCTCAGAAACTCACAGATTCCTGAGAAGGGAGAAAAGCCCAGTGAGAGGGGTTACAGACATGATAACAAATAACATGGTAAATATTTTATAGTTCCAACTATCTAGAAAGGGGGGGTGAGCAATGAGGATACAACATTATTCCCCTATACTCGGCACTGGTGAGGCAACATTTGGATTATTGTGTCCAGTGTTGGGCCCCCCACTACAGGAAGGCTGTGGAAAAATGGAGAAAGTCCAGTGGAGGGCAACAAAATGATTAAGGGCCTGGAACAAATGACTTATGAGGGGAGGCTGATGGAACTAGGCTTGTTTAGTCTGCAGAAGAAAAGAAGGAGGGGAAATTTGATATCAGCCTTCAACTAACTGAAGGGGTGTTTCAGGGAGGATGGAGCTAGGCTGTTCTCAGTAATAGCAGATGAAAGAATTAGGAGCAATGGTCTCAGGTTGCCTTGTGGGAGGTTGAGGCTGGAGTTTAGGAAAAATGTTTTTCACTAGGAATGTGTTGAAACACTGGAATGGGTTACCTAGGCAGGTGATGGAATTTCCATCCACTGAGGTTATTAAGGTGTGGCTTGAAAAAACCCTGGCTCGGATGATCTAGTTGGGTTGGTCCTGCTTTGATCAGGGGTTTGGACAAGACTGTTTTCAGGTCCTTAGGGCTTAGGTCCTTTCCAAAACTAATATTCTATGATTTTATGATTTCCAAATGCCACCAAATAATTTAAGCCGTAGTCCTGTCCAGAAATCTCCTCAGAGGAAGCTAACCAAGCCCAATGTACAAGGAGCATGATGGGAGATGATGTTCAATATCAGTAAGTTCAACATCTACACCTAATTGGGGGGAAAACTTGAACTCCTCGAACACCTAAAAAGGTTCCAATTTAACTGTATGAACTCAAGGCAGGGACTTGGTGTAATGGTTTACAGCTCTGTGAAACCCTCCTCAAAGTGCAAGCATGGACAAAAACTGAGCAAAACATTGGGACACAAAAGGAGTGGAATTGGGAATAATACCAAAAATACAATGCCATGAAATTAATCAGTCAATGCTTCATCCTCCTCTGGACTTCTCTTTGCAGTACTGAGCGCCCTTCTCAAACAGAATATTGCAGAACTAGAGGGCTTCGGGGAAGGACAACGAGAAAGATGAAGAGCCTGGGGAAACTCTTCTAGGGAAAGTGGTTGAAAAGCCTGGGATTGTTACCTTAGAAAGGAGAGAAATAACAGGGGATTTGAGAAGAGTATATAAAATACTGACTGGTAGAGCATATATAAACAATGTTTTCTCCCTGTCTCATAACACAAGGTCAAGAGGACATTCAGTTAAATTGATACATGGCAAAGTAAACACTGACTAAAAAAATAATGCTTTTTTCACTCAGTGCGTAATTAGAGAGAGAAACTCATTGCCACAAGATAAAGTTGAGGCCAGGAGCTAAGGAAGAATCAGAAAGGTATTTTGGTTTTGGACATTTATATGGATAGCAAGAATTTTCCTTTACAATAGTTACAGCTAAATAAATATTCTGGAAAGCCTGTACGTCTGTGTGTTTCAGGGCACAAGCCAATGTCTAGCTATTAGGCATTAAGGTGACACCCTCATGACGGTCAGGTTACCCTCCTCAACAGCTTCTTCGGCAGCCCCTGGAGTTGTGGCTGTCAGAGAGAGGACATTTGACTATATAAAACATAGATTTGGTCTGCAATGCAGTTCCTCTGTTGGACGTGAGCCAAGTTTTCCCCATGGAAATAGGCATTATCTTATCAGGCTGGGGCTTTGTGCTCTGTTACTTCCATTGTTTCTTTTGGTGATACATTTTCTTAAAGGCACCCAGCTTTCTCTGAGACATAACAAGTACAGTGGTTTCATTATTCTGCCTTGTCAAGAGACAATGGTAAGCAGAGACACCCATCAGCAACCCAGCTGCTTACCCTTCTCATGACTGAATATAGATAATGTTTGCAGATGTTGAAAAAAATTATAATGATAGAATCATAGAGTTGGATCGGACCTCAGGAGGTATCTAGTCCAACCCCCTGCTCAAAGCAGGATAACCTCAGTTAAATAATCCCAGCCAGGGTTTTGTCAAGCTGCAGCTTAAAAACCTCTAAAGATGGAGATTCCACCACCTCCCTAGGTAACCCATTCCAGTGCTTCACCACCCTCCTAGGGAAAAACTTTTTCCTAATGTCCAACCTAGACCTCCCCCACTGCAACCTGAGACCGTTGCTCCTTGTTCTATCATCTGCCACCACTGAGAAAAGCCTAGCCCCATCCTCCCTGGAACTCTCTTTCACGTAGTTAAAGGCTGCTATCAAATCCCCCCTCCTTCTTCTCTTCTGCAAACTAATCAAGCCTAGTTCCCTCAGCCTCTCCTCATAAGTCTTGTGCTCCAGCCCCCTGATCATTTTTGTTTCCCTCCGCTGGACTCTCTCCATTTTTCCACATCCTTGCTGTAGTGGGGGACCCAACACTTGACACAATAATCCAAATGTTGCTGACTGTCTCTTTTTTCATAATTGAAGTTTTTTTTTTTTTGTTTAACATGAGCTATGCACATGCTTCCTTTTGTAACCAAATAAGGGAAGTTCCATTGTATGCGGACATTGTTTGTGCAGCTTACTGTTACTTTCCCTGTATAACACGCATGCCCAATGACTTGGCAATGAATCTGTATATAAACCCTCACACAACTCAGAGTGGTCGGCGCAGTTTAACTAAAGCTGTTGCCCCTGGTAATTACCTTGTTAATAAAGGTCTTTTCTTTGCTCACCCAAACAGAAGTGAAGACTGTGTTTTCTTCTACACCCTCCCCTGAAAGAATTGCCACCCTAATTGTTTTGATCAAATAAGCTGTGAGTTTAAGATTTCAGCTACTCTCCTGTAAGTTCTTCTCTGGTCCAGATGAGCTCACCCATCCTTAGAGGCCGCCGGACGACTCTAGTTGGAGTCACTGAAGGCTTATGGCCAGTGAGAATCAGGCCATTTATTTAAGTCCCTAAATGTGGATTTGGGGTGAAATCCTGGACCTGACAGGAGTTTTGCCATTGATCTCATTGGGCCAAAATTTCATCTTTAGTGTTGAGCTTTAGGATCCTTGCTGTGAAGATCTTTGTTTCAGGTCCTGCAACAGCGAAAGCTATTCTGTTAGGGTGCTGAAAGGGGCTGAAGGAAGATCCCCAGTTTATGTGGCATCCTGAGACCAAGCATGAAAGATGGGGATTGTAAAACACAGAGACAATGATTTTTCTCTCAGTGATGCCAGTGTTGTAGGCCCCAGAATTGTGATGTAGGCCTGAACCAGAGCAGGCCCGGACCATAGATATGTATTTGAAGCTTAAAATTTAATTCTCACACTGAGAAAGAATAAAACTAGGCATTATAGATAGGGATGTTTCGGACACATTGATTGTTTGTTCATGCCACCCCAGGCTCCACTATGATAAGTGACTGCTTGAACATATAGGAACATATAGGAACATCCTAACTAAACATTTTGTGAGTTAACATTTATGACACATTGGGGACCTGTTTGTAAACATCTACGTATAAATGTTTGGGAACATCCTGAAATCTAACTGTAATATTTTACAAGTAAAAGAAAGTGTCCAATGCGTATCAGGAATGTGGTTGATGTGTAAGTCATGGGGCAATGAGAGGGCAAATAAGATTTCTTTTATTTCCTTTTAGTAAAATTAGTATTAATAAAATGTGTGTAGGTATAAGAATTTTATTATGTTAGTAAATAAGTATAAAATATTGTACCAATGTAATACATAAAAATGTAATGACTTTTAGTAAGTATGAATGAGGAGTGAATGCAGTTTGAGTCTGCTGAAATAAGATGGCAAAGAAGTAATTGCTGAGGTAATGGTTCTCAGCCTCCAAGGGCAGGAGGAAAAAAAATGCTTTTGTTTAAAAAACTTTTACAACCCAGATGGCCGAAGATCCAAATAGCCCCGGAAAACAGGAGAGTTAACACCCAAAAACAAAACAAAATATGAAACAAAAATATAGAACTAATAAGAAAGTTGCCACACTTGCGATATGAAACGTAATTAACAATTACATCAAACAAAAAGACTATATAAGATAACAAAATCCATAGAACTAAATAAAAATAAATAAATATATATTTAAAAAAACAATCCTGGACTTTGGGCTCATTCTGCAAACCCCAAGGAGCGACTGACAGAGCCTGGCCCCATCCTCGTGTCTGAGTCACCTGGTCAGTGATTCAGCTCGAGCAACACAGAGGCTAGTAATTATATCCCTCCTGAAAAACTGTGTAAGTGTGAGTTTATTTAAGTAATTGTTCTTTTCAAATATTTTCTGTATTCATAATAAACACGGCATACTGCCTTGTCCCCTGAATAAGATCCTGCTGTTTATTTCATAAGTGTAACAGTGTCAGTCTGGAGTGAGCCACTGAAGGCAGAATGTGAGAGGAGAATTTGGCCAGTCTGTAAAAGCCTGTGAGACCCATTCCTCTTTTGAAATCTTGCCTATCACACATACCGACTGCAGAGATTCTGGCTACACGTCTTAACCTGGCAGTAAAGTTGCTGAACTGGAAAACTTGAGCAAAACAGAGAAAAAACCACAGAGACCAAAAAAGGAAGATACTGAGGCAGAGAGATGGACACAGCAATAGACAAGGAAATGGTTTAAAAAACAAATATTTGTCTAAACTATTTACAATATATCTTTAATCTCCATTCTGGAGAATTCCTGCCCAGATTGCTCCTTACCTGAACCCTTCCTGAGCCCTTAGCACTAACTTTATTGCAGAAACAGGCAACTCACCAAAATCCTACACAGCAAAGGAAATCTTCTTACTGTGACCTGAAAATCAGTGTACAAATCTCAGGTCTGACACTCACAGTGTTGGACAGGGACTTTTATGATTCCACTGTACAGTCCCCGCGGAGTCTCAGATTGGCCAGGAGTGTTGAACAATTCCCTGAACTCCATGAGCAGCGGGAAGTGCGGAAAATAGACCCTAGAGGAATTCAGCCTAGGATATTCCCCTAAGAGTAAAGAAATGATTCACTGATAACAGGGGCTCAGATTGTTGGGGCAAACTGAGACTTGCAGACTTGCTAGAGTTATCCTGCACTGCTAAAACCCCGGGGAGAAAAGAAGAGCCAAGGGTTGGGTGTGCTCATTTATCTATCAGCATTTCTGTGCTGCTGCTCATTGTCATAGAATCTGAGCATCTGCTGCTACTCCCGGCTGATAAGCCCCGTGCTGAATCCCTGAGACCGGGACGTGCATGTGGACAGGATCTTGCACATCCTTGTTTCAAACGCAGGATTTCCACACACAGTAACAGTCCCTCCCATCCAATAGCCTCTCTGACAGAGGGCAGTACATATTGCTCCAGCTTAGTCATAAACACCTCGATGCAATATCCTGCCATGGGGAAGTGCAGCTTCCTGAGCCCTCTTCAGGCATCAGCATGTGCTCTGAAGCCTGTGGACTGACAGCCTTTGTCTCTTAATCCCAGCTACAGTAACTGCACAGGCTATTACTGGGGTAGGGAACGTGCAGGGAGATGTTCAGAGGTGCCCGTTGTCCATCGACATTCAATGGGACTTTGCTGCCCACTGCCCTTGTGCCTTTGACAATCTCCTGCTGAGGTTGAGTGTATCACATGCTGGTCTGGAACTCAGGAGACCTGGTCAATTCCCAGCTCGGGCACAGAGGTCCTGTGTGACCTCAGACATGTCATCTCGTATTCTACTCTGGGCCTCAGTTTCCCCTCTGTAAAATAGGGACAGTGCTTCCCTTTCTCAGGGGGTGGTGAGGATAAAAAGCCCTTAATTATGGAGTGCCCATAAAATATGGCTGTGGGGAATCACATCTCATCCAACCCAGTGAAAAAACGGTTCTTAACCTTTTGTAACTGTTGTTCTTCAAGAAGCGTGGCTCAAGTCCATTCCAATGTAGGTGTGCACGAGCCACACGCGCCACGGGCAGAAGATTTTTCCCTTACTGGTATCCATCAGATCAGCTCTTGTGCTCACTGGAGTCACGAACTCATGGCGCTGGTGTATGGGAACATGCCGATCCTCTACCCACTTTGTTCGTTCTTACCAGCTACCTCCAACAGAAGGGCAGCCAGAGGTCTGGGTGTCTTGGAACGGACATGAGCAACACATCTCAAAGAACAACAGTTATGAAAGAGAGCATGTCACCAGGGGCTAAAATGTGGGCTCAATAAGCCTTGATAGTATTAGCGTGTGATCCCAGGCTAGGATCCTCTGGCACATTTGAGGGTACAGACTGTCCACGCCCTTGAGAAAATGGCTGGCAATTGAGGTGGTGAAGACAGATTGGCAGTTGAGCCACTAATGGAACGCCGGAATCACAGCCAGGTGGAGGCTCATCGATGACACAAGTAGCCCGTGATATTTTAGTGTAGTAAGCAGTTCAGGATGAATAGTGTGGATGACTGCAGGGGTAAAACACCTTTCTCCACAGGCCATATCAGAAACCTCTTTCACTTTTCCAGGTACATCACGCTACTGGATGTTTTTCTACTCCCTAGAAGGACCTCTCTAGTGGTTCCATAGCATGTCAACTCTAAGGAGTCCAGCCATGGAACTTCCAGGCCTAAAGGTCAATAAAGGTGGAGATGTAACATTGATGAGGGCAGGCTGGGGTTATCATGATCATGGAATTTCCTTCCTTCCTGACCTTCAGCAGAACTCTGAGTATAAGTGGATTGGGCAGGAATACGCAGAAAAGAAATACAGAGAAGGAATATGCCTGCAACCAAGTCCGCGATAAAGGTTCAGGAAGGAACAGAGTTGCAAACACTTCCTGTTGTGCCTTGTTTTGAAGAAGCCCATATGGGAAATACCCCATCTTTGAAAGATGTCCTTCACGGTGTCCCGGTGAATGGACCACCCATGGCTGGAGAAGGATTTTCTGAAATGATCCACTAGCTCATTCTGTGTGCCCGGAAGACAAAACATCTCAAGATGGATTGAAGGGGTCACACAGAATTCTCACAGGGGAGCGGGGGGCGTTCCTGGCACCACAGAGAGGAGCGGGCTCTGCACAACCTAGGTATATGAGGCCATATGCCAAAAGTGTTTCAGGCAATGTCTTGTGTAGTGGTAGGATGGTTTCTGTGACCTTCTATGATGGTGCCTCTGGCCCGGAACCAGGTCTCTGGACGGAAAGCTCAGGCCTGGTCTGAGATGAAGATTGCCCCTCTGAAATCTATTATTTGAACATGTGAGAGAGTTAACTTCTGCACAAATATTAGTAGGCCTAATTTTTTAAGCTTGTCCGTATCTAGCCCTCGATCATCCAGTTGTCGAGGTGAGGGTAAATCTGGACCCTTTGTTTCCTTAGAAATGCCGCAACGACTGCCATGCACTTGTGAAATACGTGAGGGACTGCTGATAGGCCAAATGGGAGGACAGTAAACTGGTAGTGATTGTATATCGCTATGAATTGGAGGACTCTTATGTGACTCTGAAGAACTGAGATGTGGACGTACACATCAGCCAAGTTAAGAGCAGCATACAGTCGCCTGGATGCAGAGAAGGGATGAAAAACTTCAGCTTCTTCATGAATTTGTTGGGGTTTCGCAGGTCCAGGATGGGTCTGAGACAGCTATTGGCTTTTGGGATTAGGAAATAAAGGGAGTAGAAAGCCTTGCCCTTATCTTCAGAGGAACCTCCTCTACTGCTCCCAATTTCAGGGGAGTTTGCAACTCCTGGATTAGAAGGTGTTCATGAGAAGGGTCCCTGAAGAAAGATGCAGAGGGAGGGTGGGTAGGAGGAAAACAACTGAATTGTAGGAAATATCCCAGTCCTATCGTGATTAACACCATAGAGTCTGAAGTAATATGGGCCGACCCCCAGTAGAAGTCGGATAACCAGTGCAAAAAAACCAGTGGGATTAGATCCAGATACTGTTCTTGTGTGCCATCCTCAGTCTCTCCTACAAAAGGTCTGATTTCACCCACAACATTGCCTCATGGATCCAGGCCTGCAAGTTAAGGAAGGATGAGGCCCTCTATTATAGCTAACATATTCCACCCGTTCCACTGCTTCACCATCCTCCTCAGGAAAAAATGTCTCATAATATCCCACTGCAACTTCAGACCGTTGCTCCTTGTTCTGTCATCTACTACAATTTAGAACAGCCTAGCTCCATCCTCCCTGGAACCCCCTTTCAGGTAGTTAAAGGCTGCTATCAAATCCCCCCTCATTCTTCTCTTTTGCAGACTAAACAAGCCCAGTTCCCTCAGCCTCTCCTCATAAGTCTTGTTCTCCAGCCCTCTAATCATTTTTGTTGCCCTCCGCTGGACTCTCTCCAACTTGTCCACATCCTTTTTGTAGTGGGACCGCGAAACTGGACACAATATTCTAAATGCAGCCTCACCAATGCCGAATAGAGGGGAATAATCACTTCCCGCATCCTGCTGGCAATGCCCCTCCGAATGCAGCCCAATATGCCATTAGCCTTCTTGACAACCAGGGCACACTGCTGATTCATATCCAGCTTTTTATCCACAGGTCCTTTTCTGCAGAGCTGCTGCCTAGCTCGTCAGTCCCCAGTCTATAGCTGTGCATGGGATTCTTCCTTCCTAAGTGGAGGACTCTGCACTTTTCTTTGTTGAACCTCATTAGATTTCTTTTGGCCCAATCCTCCAATTTGTTTAGGTCACTCTGTATCCTATTCCTACCTTCCAGGGTATCTACCACGCCCCCCAGCTTAGTGTCATCTGCAAGCTTACTGAGTGTGCAATCTACCCCATCCTTCAGATCATTAATAAAGATGTTGAACAAAACCGGCCCCAGGACCGACCCCTGGGGCACTCCGCTTGTGACCAGTTGCCAGCTAGACATCGAGCCATTGATCACTACTCGTTGAGTCCTATGCTCTAGCCAGTTCTCTATCCATTTTATAGTCCATTCATCCAACCCATACTTCTTTAACTTGCTGATAAGAATACTGTGAGAGACCGTATCAAAAGCTTTGCTAAAGTCAAGGTATATCACATCCACCTCCTTCCCTACATCCACAGAGCCAGTCACCTCATCATAGAAAGCAATCATGTTGGTCAGGCATGACTTTCCCTTGGTGAATCCGTGTTGACTGTTCCATGACTGAATCTCGCTCTTGGGTTCAATTCCTAGCAGGGAACAGTTCAGTCACATTTGGATTAGAACCTATAGACCCCACTAGGAGATTATTGAACGAGACAACAATTTGTCTTTTTACCGAAAAAAACTGGTTTGGTGGTTTGGACTAGACCATGTCCCGTTAGAGGTATTGTATTGTCCTATTGTTTTGCTTGGCACATAGAAACAGGACTCTGGGTACAGCATCCTCCTTTTTGGGCCAAAGGCAAAAAAATGTTAGATAATCACATTTATAATAACTTTAGATTGTGGCCTAACACTCAAGGAGAAAGAGGACCTTGTTAAAGTTTTATGGTATGCCAGAGGTTGTGTTAGTATTTCTATTGAATAATGGCATTCCCCGAGGGACCAGATTCTTTTGGGTCTGAGCTACAGCTTCCCAAATCCCAATGCCTAAGAGTTTCGTATAAGAGATATCGGCTATGGGACTCAAGCCGCCCTTACTAGCTTGGATAGGGGAGGAATAGATCACATAGCCTCAGAATTAATTCATCTCAAAACTATAATGATGGGCCCCGAAATCATATACTATTACTTAACACAGCAAGTAGGGAGGACTTACTAGCAGAGGATGCAAACAATATTAATTAGGGGATTTGGAGGAAACAGTAATGTAAATATGCGCTTGGCACAATATCAAGAGATGCTTCCTCCAGGCGGTGTAATTAGTCTCGTAGGAGGCCTTATTTTAGCTTTCTTAAGTTCCCTTAGGGATTGAATTCGACTAACTCCAGAAAATCAATCTTCTAAAGTACTTGGGATGCATAGAGCTAATGTTGACTGGAACAGACCGAGATTGGCCAGATGCGATTGGGATGTCTTATCCCGGCATGCTTGTATTGCCTGTTACAAGAGATGGTGTAACAGAAGCTAAGATCCTGTTAGGAGAGCGACTTTACCACCCGCATTTGCCCTCAGTGTATTGGAGAGTGAGGAAGGAACTTTAATAGGCGCTTTAGGTCATAGGCGAGAGGTCATCCTCACTATACCTATTAGAAGGCCTGAGACCAATCCTAGAATCCCCCCAGTTAAATGTAGGGATCAAGATCTGTCAAATTCCCCGAGAAGACCAATTGTCAGTTAACCTCCTCGCACAAATAAGGACGGGGTCTCTCCGCGAGATAATGCCCAACAAGCACCCGGATATTACTGATCTAACAGAGCTCACCAGGTCAAACTACAAGCAATATCACATGGGGTACACCCCTCACAGCTCACTATCCCTCGTAAGGTCTATGAGGAGGCAAAAAGCAGAGGTTGACAGAGTTTGGGAGGCCTGCCTTCCGGTGATCATGGGACATTAAGAAAGGGGCAGGAAAAGCTATCCCATGAACCCAGAAGTATGGACCCCTTTCTGCGGAAAACATTAATTGTGAAAAAGAATGATTTGCAATCTACTTTTATCTTTATCATTGATTCAGGATCTGAATTAAGTGGAGGATCTATTCCTCTCCCATTTTTTCCCTCAGAGGAGGTATTGATTCAAGGAACAAATAGAACGCAGAACCAGAGAGTATGGGATGTGGTTTATTAGTAGAATTCCAAAAACATACCTGAGAAGTATATGCATCTTGGAGATTTTTTAATAGGATGGGATTTGATAAATTAGATATTGCCAGAATATAAAATTCTTAATCAAAATTTTTAACACATGTTCCCAGACATATCCCCCCTTTAAAACAACATATTTTGGAATTTATGAAACCCAACTATATTCTGTCGGGCCATGAGGGATTTGAGAAAATTGATGGGATTATTCAAAAACTATTTCAGGAAAAGCAACTCATGATAGCCAAAGGTGGAGGTATGGGCTGTAGTCCTGTCATGGGAGTATGTAAGCGTTCAGGAAAATGGAGAATGGTCATAGATTTTGTCACTGCAAACAAACAAATACAGTCTCCTCCTTCCAGTTCAGGTGATTATGATAATATCTTCTCAATAAGGAACACTCTAATACAAATGGCATTTCCTTTTAGGATGGTCATTGATTTAAAGGACATGTTTTATTCAGTCCCATTGCAAGACGACCAGAGGATTCTTGACATAAAATGGCAGGGCAAACGGCTAAGGTGGCAGGCTTTGCCACAAGGCTACAGCTGGTCCTGTTGGGTGGCCCAACAAGCGCTCAGACCAACATTAGCCTATATAAAAGATCAATGCCAAAACCCTGTATAAATTGTTTAATATATGGATGATCTCCTGTTTCTATCTGATACTTTTCTCCCAGAAAACTTAGTTCAGTTAATAGAATCAAGAGGCTGGCAAGTGAATAAAGAGAAGATACAATCGGCCGGCCCGGGTGAAAATATTGAGTTTGCAGGATATTCTGTTACAGACTCCAGAATTTGTCTGTCTAAAACGGAACTAGAAAAGGCTATAAGTAGATGGACAAAAGTTGTCAATCCCACGGATTCAGATTTTAAAGCTATGCTAGCCATGGTTTCTAGATGGGCACCATTTGGTAAATTTGGATTGGTCGCACACCAACTAGCCAAACAGCTTTCAGTAACAAAAAGGAAGGCAGTTCCAAGCCACCAGGTATGGAAAGAGGCTTTAAATCAATTTGGATCTATAACCCATGTGGCAGTTGTTCAAATACCTTGGGAAGAGGGAAGATTCATGGTAGAACTTTATGAGTTTGGATATCAAATAACGGGAGAGGTACACGGGAAGGCAACCATTCATGCACATAAGCAATGGAGCACTATCAATCACACCAAAAGCACACCAGTAAAGGAGGCACTGACCTTATTAGGAGCTTTACATCAGTGGGGATTGAAGCGTTTCCCTCCAACAACTAGGATTTACATGCCCTCAGGGTTCGATCTTGTTAAACTACTTCCATGGATCCTACTTGAAAGTTCAGGAACCCCGCATAAATTGTTTCAGATTAAAAATAAAATTGAATACGCCTGTCAAGGGTGTACCTTCTTTCATTTATATCAAACTCCTCCCCCAGATTCAGTTATACCTTTATGAGTCACTACCTCTTCAGACGAATGTTACATGACATCAGATGGGCGTTCTAAGACAGGACAATGTGGATATTCATGTCAAAGATGTCACATGGTTTATATTCAGCATCCAACTCCTTCTCTGTCAGCTCAGAGTTTAGTATGGATGGGTATTATTTTGGCCTTAAAACATTGGCTGCTTAATCACCACCAAGTTTATTGGGGTCTGCAAACCGACTCCAGTTGGGTGTTAGGGGAACTTTTGGGAAGCGCACATACTGGTCACACCAAATTTGATAATTTTGTTGGGTTATTAGCTCGATCCATACAGAACAAAAAAACCATGGGTTCTCTGCAAAGTACACAGTCATTTTAAAAGTACTCCAAAATTACATCAAAATATAGATCAGGGAGTACAAAATAGCCCTTTTCAGATATTGAATGTAAAAGGACAGCGTGAGTTGAGTGACTCTCAAGCCTTACAAATAGCTATGGATATCCATGATGACAGACAACATCCGCAGCCTCAGCTGTTAACAAAACTGCTTATAGCTCAGGGTGCCACTGCGTCTCAGGCCCAAAGGGCTCAGCAAATAGTAACAAGGCGATGCTAAATCTGCAGCAGTTGGTTCGCAAGAACACAAAAATATACTCAACTTGGGACCTTTAACCCATCTAATAAGGAGCCAGTCTGGCAGATAGACCTAATGGGACCCCTTACAGACAGTAGGAATGCTCTGTATGGCTTATGTGTAGTATATGTGCAGTCTCGAATGATGTTTTGTGAACCGTTCAGACACTCTCGGTGGGTAGACATTCAAAAAGGGCTTCTTAAGAGGTTCATTCAGATGGAGGTCCCCCCTTCAGTTCACAGAAGCTCCAGGATTGACTTACAAACATGGGCCCTAAATGGACCCTTGGAATTCCCTACCATCCAGATTGTCAATCAATAGTGGAAAGAGGAATAGGATGTCTTAAGTTATCTATTCTTGACACCCTCGAAAGGGATCTTAAAAACAAAAACTTTAAAGGATGGGAGCGTGTGATATATGATGTTTTATTAAAGTTAAACGAGGAGCGAGTGCTCTCGCCTTTGTCTTTCAGATACCACCCAAAGCAACCTAGTCGATTCCGAGTGGGAGATCACGTGTGGGTTCAGACCTCACCGACAACTGAACTAGAGCCAGTGACTGTGGTAGCTCTAGGTGATCACTCACTAGATTACCATGTTGCAATGGCAAATCATCAGAATTCCTCTATTCATGTTCATCAGTCTTCTCTTCATCCTCGGGAACTGTAGCGATAACTGTCCCTGTAATACCAAGGACACTCAAGAGGAGTATAAGATGTTTTGTTACAATTACAGACAAAATAGATGGAAAGAACGTTTTCGAATTCCCACAAGGGAATGGAGACTGTATGATTCTCAGTTTGCCGCAAATTCTAATCTCCGAGATTGGACTTCAGGGAGAGGTTGTCTAAATCACACTGGACTTATACAAAACAATTCTATGTGTTTCTTTCCTGTTATGCAATCTGGTGTGATACAGGAAGTAGGATGTTTCAATACAACTACAAAGCAGTATAATTGTACTTCTGAGTATGAAACAGGAGTGTGGAGGGATAATTCCACCTGTTCTTGTCCTTGGAAAATGACAAATTTAACTCTTATAACAAAAAGAGTTCAATTATATGAGTGGCGCCCCTTTAGATATTATCAGCACTTATGCCTCTCACGGAGTTTGGCAGCTATTGCAGCTATGGCTGATTTAAATAATCAAATGGAAGGGGCAGTGTTAAATTTAGCAGCAGCAATAGGGATCGCCTTTAATGAGACCCAACAAGCAATCTCAAATGTATCTTTTTGTTGTAATGCTAGTATGTTTCACTGTCAGTTAGCTAGCTTTTCTCAGGAAATTCGTTGGAAATGTAATGAGCTTTGTTTTATCCTTCGATAGCACAGGTGGAAACCTTATCTGTCATTTGTTTTTGTCAACTTCCAGGATATGGAGTTCAATTGATAGGTATGAGTATGACACCTATTGAATGAAATAACATGTATCGTGTTACGCCAAACAACTGTAAAGATGCTGAATTCAAATCCAACGAAATAGGAATATTTGAGTTAGTTCAGGTAGGCCCGCAAGTAAAAACAGAATCTCGATTGTGTACATCTAGGGAAACTGAGGGATTAATAGTGTTATGTGAAGGCGGATGGTGGCTTAGCAATAATGGCACAAACATCACTAGCACCTTCCTGCCTCCAGGAACATAGCTAAACAGAACCAAAGGTAGAAATTTTACAGGCATTTTTGATAAGGAAGGCCAGAGATGGAGTGGACTGGATCAATTTAGATATAAAACAAGCAAAGTTATTCAATATGTAGATAGCTTTGGTATATGAAGTAAGGAACATAATATACACGTTAGAGTTTCCAGTAGGGCAACTGAAACTTATGCAGCAGTAATAGAAACAGAAAAAATATTTGGAAAATTTGCAACACTTACAACATACCAATTCTTAAAAGTTGAAGAAAAGCTAACAGAACTATATAAACGTTTTCCCTTGCAAAATGGAAAACAGAAAAACCAGGCATGGGAAAATTTTAAGGAACTTTTGAATGGTATGCATCAAGGAGTAGCTGGAGCCGCTAATTGGATTGCAGAGCAAGCACACAGAGCTCTTGAAACAATAACGGAAACTTTTTGGCTTATAGTAATAACAGCTACCATATGGGGCACGGTAGTTCTGGTAGTGTTATTGATCTTCGGATACTGTCACCTAGCAAAAAATCAATATCAACCCCTGAAAAAAGAGGAATGGTAATGTTGATGTTAAGCTTAAATTTACTTATATTTACTTACTTATTTTTAACTTCGACTTACTTATTGCTTTAATAATCTATATTTCATTCAATGTTATTGTAATTTTAAGGTTTCTATCTTAAAGCAAAGAGGCACGTAGAATATAGAAAGAATAGTTAATGGGTTTTGTGCTTTAAGATAGAATAGTAAAGTATATAGCTTGGGAAAAGGGCTGGAAGGACATGATAAGGGTTGTCCGGGCGCTAGCACAGCACAAATAGAGGCAGACATAAAAACAAAAGCTGACCACACCCAGCTAAATAACACTTGAAAGTGCCTATAAGTCAGGATGCCTCAGCAGAAATGCTCATTGATCTTGATATGGACCCAAAAGTGACACTGTTCACTGATTGGTTAAGCTAACCGCAGAAGTGACACTGTTCACTAATTGGTTACATACTGATTAAGCAGATCAATTTGGTGATAAGCCTGAGGGTATTTAAACCCCCAAAAGTCAGTGGCACTTCGGACTGCAGCCCACTGGGATCCTTGATAGCTGGACTGAGCCCTTCTATGAACCAGCAGCATCCAAGGGATGGCTAACA
This sequence comes from Emydura macquarii macquarii, assembly GCF_026122565.2. Classification (NCBI taxonomy): domain Eukaryota; kingdom Metazoa; phylum Chordata; order Testudines; family Chelidae; genus Emydura; species Emydura macquarii. The sequence goes on from NW_027131506.1 coordinate 49,888, forward strand.
CTTAGCAGAGTCGACTCGGCCTAAGGGTCTTAAGGAAAGAAGCGCTTTTGGTAACGTATGAAAGTAGCACTTGCTTTAAGATAACAAACGAACATCTGTCTGTTTATCTGTCTGTGAAAAGTAACAAGGATTTTACAAACAACCATCTGTCTGTAAATAACAGAGTTTACAAGCGAATATCTGTCTGTAAACATAAAATGGCCAATAATAGAATTGTGTATTATGAGAAATGATTGCATGCATAGAAAAATACTAGGCCTTTGTATCTTTCTTTGGTTTCATGTTTGTATTGTTTACATTTATGCTCTTTACTTAATATTAGTGACTAAATAAATAAGCCATATTTCTTCAGTTAAAGTCCTATTCATATTCTTGTTCAGTCACCTCTGCCCCTTGGGTGAGGCAACTCCTCTGCTTCCAGAGACCCACACTTCTAGAAAAAAGACCTTTCAGGCCGCTCTGAGTCCACGGTACAGTGGTTTCATTATTCTGCCTTGTTAACTGATAAGGGTAAGCAGAGACACCCTTCAGCAACCCAGCTGCTTTCCCATCTCATACTTGAATACTGATAATATTTGCAGATGCCACAATATTTGGGAGATCATGAAAAATGAAGAGAGCAGGTCACTGATTCAGATTGATCTGGTTTGGTTGGTAAACTGGGTCGAAGCCAACAATATTTGTTCTAATAGAGCGATGTAGATATCTAAGAATAAAGAAGGTAGGCAATGCTTACAGAATGGTCGACTCAATTGTGGGAAGCCGTTACTCTGAACAAGATTTGGGGGGCATGAAGAGATAATTAGGTAAACATTTGACTAGTGTGACCCTGTGGCCAAAAGAGTTAATGTGATCCTGGGATGATAAACGGGAATATCAATCTGTTTCTGGAAAATGCGTCCAGTTCTGGTGTCCACAGTTAAAGATATATGTTGATACAAAGAAAGGATTAAAGGGTGACTTGATAACAGTCTACAAGTACCCACATAGGGAACAAATATTGAATAATGGGCTTTTCAGGCTAGCATTGAAAGGTCTAATACCATCCCATGCCTGAAAGTTAAAGTTAGACAAATACTGACTATAAGTGAAGTGAACAGTTTTTAAACAGAGAAAGTAATTAACCATTGGAGCAATTTGAAAAGGATACACGAGGTGTGTTTTCACATGACAGAGACATCTCATGAGACATTGAAAAATACTCACGTGACCCCGTAAAATCTACATCCTGAGGAATGTATGTACAACTCTCCACATTAATGGCTACCAGAGCTGGCTAACAAATGATCCCAGAGAGTCTCGCTTTTAGTGTCTGTGTCCCAGTGGCAGCTGTATTTACCTAACACTGACATGACCCAGAATTCCCAGCTCTCATTATTTACTGTGCACACTTCTCAGCTTGCTCGTTGTTCCTGTGTAGTGGCCCCCGAAGCCCCACGCGGTATGTATGGGAGCATCAAGGGCAGCAGCACAGCACAGGTGCCTTGGCATCTGTCACTGCGTGTGTGACGTTCCTCACCGAAGAGAAACCATCACTGATCCCCCCCAGTCAAGGGAGAAAGTGGGCTGTGGGCACCTCACCCCTACGGAGGAAGAGTTGTGGGGAGCTTGGGGTGGTTCGGAGGCTGTGGGGGCCACGGGTGACTGGGAAGCCTGCAGAAGACGCTGGCACCCAGCGTAGTGTTGTAATTGGGGCAGCCTGGGAGGTGGAAGGAGATTATAGACGGGGTCAGACCAGATGGGAGACGGAACCAGCTGAGGAGCAAAGATCAATGGTTCTTTCCACTGGGGAAATGCCTGAAGTTGCGTCATTAACATTCAACAACCATCCAAAAAAAAATTGAAAGAAAAAAATGAGTAAAAGCTGTGACACCCAGGCTGCAATTCTCTGGCTCACCCCTGAGGCCTGGCCAGACACACTCAGGGCCAGGAAAGCTCCCAACACTGGCCTGGGACCAACAATCAGAAAGAAAATTGAATTTCAGCTGTGCTACCTTGCTATACGTGTACACCCTCACCCACCACCCCAGCGCTACTCACCTGTCCATGTACAGCCCCCTCCCAAGCCCGATAACCTCCAACGCTGCCACACAGAGATCTGGGTTAAATGCTGTGTCTGGCTGCACCCAGGAAAGGAGAAGGAGCTGCACAGCCTGTCCAGGAGTGAAGGGAAACCCAGCAGCAGCTCAGCGTGTGCAGGAAAGTGCAGAGAGGGACAGACCTGAGGGGAGGGGAGAAAGGACGTGGAGACTAAAAGGAGCCAGCGTGAGTAACTCTTCCTCAACACACACACTCCGTTCCTGGATCTCCCCCAGTGAGATTTCCAGCACTGCCTGGTTTCCTCTAAACCTGAAACATGCTTTTGTTTTTACTCCATTTTGGTGCTTCTCATTCTCTATTGAATTAGAGACTCAGAGGAAGAGAGAGAGCAGACACCCCCCCAAAATTTGTAATCTTAATTGTAAGTTTAAGCTTTCAGCTACTCTCCTGCCAGTTTTACCCTGATCCAGATGAGCTCACCCTTCCTTAAAGGCCGCAGATGAAGACATTAGAGGCTCATGTCTGGTGAAAATCAGGCCTTTTATTTAAGTCCCTTAATGTGGATTTGGGGTGAAATTCTGGCCCTGATGGGAGTTTTGCCATTGATCTCAACAGGACCAAGATTTCACCCTTAATGTTGAACTTTAGTCTCCCTAGTGTGAAGATCCTGGTTTCATGTCCTGCAGCAGCGAGAGCTATTCTGTTAAGGTGCTGAAAAACATTAGGAAAACGTTTTTCCCTAGGAGGGTGGTGAAGCACTGGAATGGGTTACCTAGGGAGGTGGTGGAATCTCCATCTTTAGAGGTTTTTAAGCTGAGGCTTGACAAAGCCCTGGCTGGGATGATATAGCTGAGATTAGTCCTGCTTTGAGCAGGGGGTTGGACTAGAAGACCTCTGAGGTCCCTTCCAACTCTAATATTCTATGATTCTATGAAAGAGTCTGAAGGAAGACCCCCAGCTTATGTGGCATCCAGAGAGTGGGCATGAAAGATGGAGATTTCAAAACACAGGGGCCCTGATTTTGCTCTCAGGGATGCCAGGGTCAATCTGCAGTAAGCCACTGAAGGCAGAATGTGAGAGCAGAATCTGGCCAGTCCGTAAAAGCCTGTGTGACCTATTCGTGTTGTGATATATCTGGTCTCACAGATAGCCACTGCAGAGGTTCTGACTACACTTCTTATCCTGGCAGTAAAGTTCCTGAATAGGAAAGCCTGAGAAAAAATTCACACAGAAAAAAAAAAGGAAGATACTGACACAGATGGAAGGACACTGGAAATTATCTTAAAAACAAATATTTGTCTAAACTATTTACAATAAATCTTTAGCTCCATTTTATGAGGTAAACCCCTTGGTATTTCTGACAATACTAAACAATTCAGGTCTCTGTGAATGAGAATTCCTGCTCAGATTGTTCTTGACTTGAACCCTTCTCGAGACCTTAGCACTAACATTATTGCAGAAACAGTCAACTCACCGGAATCCCACGCAGCAGAAAGAAGAAATCTCCTTACTGTGATCTCATATTCCGTGTACAAATATCACATCTGAGATGGCCCTTGTCTTTCGGGATTAGGAAATAATGGGAGTAGAAACCTCTGCCTCTTAACTCCAGAGGAACCTCTTCTACAGCTCCCACTTTTAGGGGCATTTGCAACTCCTGGATTAGAAGGTGCTCATGAGAAGGTTCCCTGAAGAGGGATGGAGAGGGAAGGTGGGAAGGAGGGGAACAACTGACCTGTAGGGTCTATCCCCGTCCTATCGTGATTAGCATCCTAGTGTCTGAAGTAATATGGGCTACGCCCCGATAGAAGTCGTATAACTGGTCCAAAAAACACAGGGTGATTAGATCTAGATACTGTGCTGGTATGCCATCCTCAGTGACACCTACAAATGGTCTGATTTCACCCGCATGATTGACACGGGCCTGTGAGTTCAGGAAGGATGAGGCCTTCTCTTATAGCTCCTGCCACAACTCCTAGTAGAATCTTGCCTCAGTGGAGACTGGTAAAAGTGAGGCAAGGTTCGTGGTCTTTTATCGCTATTGACTTTGATCCTATTGCATTGTTTTGTAAAACAAATCTAAAAGTGTGTAAGGCAACTTGAGTTCAAACACAGTATCCTTTCTTTCCTGTTGTAAAATTACTGTGTAGTGTTATGGGGCACAGGAAGCATTAAACATAAGAACATAGGAATTTTACATCCTGGATCAGAGTATTCACCCATTTGAACAGGTATCCTGCCTCTCCAAGTGCCCAGTGAAGAATAATTCATCGGAGGACCTCAAGCCGTTGTCATGTACCAAATTGTACAATACTACCCCATGGAGAGAAATCAGGATTCCTTCCTGACTCTGGCTGGTGATCAATTTATGCCCTGAAGCCTAACAATAGTTCACCCATCTAATCTGATCCTTCCTAAATTAACTACTGGTGTGCTTATTCATAGACTGTCTCGTCCTTTTCTGGAATTACCTCAAAAAGAGCTCACAGCCCCCCTACACAGACATTTGGGACAAGATGTGTAGAACACATTGAAACTCCATATTCACTGCCTTTGCCTTTCCCACTTTATCCATACGCTTATTATTTACGCTGGCAGCAGAAGCAGTTTCAGGAGCTAGCACAGCGCCTATGCCCCAAAATCATAAAATCATAAAATATTAGGGTTGAAAGGGACCCCAGGAGGTGTCTAGTCCAACCCCCTTCTCAAAGCAGGACCAACCCCAACTACATCATCCCAGCCAGGGCTTTGTTAAGTCGGGCCATAAAAACTTCTAAAGATGGATGTTCCACCACCACCCTAGGTAACCCATTCCAGAGCTTCACCCACCTCCTAGTGAGAGAGCTTTTCCTAATATCCAACTTAGACCACTGAGAAGAGCCTAGGTCCCTCCTCCCTGGAGCCCCCTTCAGATTGTTAAAGTCTGCTATCAAATCCCCCCTCACTCTTCTCTTCTGTTCGGGGTCCGTTGGCAGGGGAGTGCTGCCTAGTAGCCAGGGCTTAGGCTGTGACATGCAGGGGGGCTGTTGGCATGGGACCCTGGGCCTTCCCACTGCACCAGGCTCAGGCCAAGGACCCTTGGAGGGTTTTGTGTGCCCTGACAGCCAGGGATGATAAGGTGGCCCTCCCTGGGCCGCTTCCAGCCACCTCCCTGTGATTGTCACTAGACCCCCCCTGGGGCAAGACAGGTTGAGGGGTGTCTGCTCACCACAAGCCACCTTCTGGCAGCTGCGTGTAACGAGGTCTTTCTCCTTTCCTCTTGGGCAGCAACTGCTTCCTCCTGGGGTACGGCCCCTCCTGGGACATCTCGGGCCAAGGGCTTTCCCCCTGCTGGGGTAGTCCATACTAAAACATAAAGGGATCAATGAATTCCAGAAGCTAGCACCTTACCTGAAGCCACAGGATGAGGCTGCTATTTGTAGGGTCCCTGGGTTGGGGCCTGGAGTTGAGGGAGCAGCTATCTTAAAGCGGCTGCATTACCCTCCCCCACCACTGGAGGGTGGAAGAACACTAAGGGGTGAATCAGTTCCCTGGACCCACCGAGGTAGCTTTGACACAAGCAGCTATAAGAAAAATAAGGAGAAAAAGGGGAAGGTTAAAGGAAAGAAGGAGCCCTCCCCTGTGGGAACGAGGACCCCCAACCGACAGTCTCTGGGATGTAAGAAAACTTCACAGTCTGTCCCTCACACTCCCCAGGCCTCCCTCCCAGACCCTGGCTGTGCTGATGCCAAATAACAAAGGAAAGCTTTCATTAGATACACAGCTATTTTTATTTTAATCCAAGCTGTGCTACAAGCCCCAGCAGGAGTTGCTCCACATTAGCAAAAAAGCTCTGAGCGGACAATCAGATTCAAAAGCAGAACCTCAGTCCTGGTATTTGTGTCCCGCCAGAAGGTTGGCAGATGTTTCAAACTAAAAACGGTGAATCACGGCAGCCTGGCCGCTCCAGAGTGCCCCTTGTCGATTTTCCCAACTCTCCTGAATTCAGGACCTGCCCCTCCAGCGATTGCTTTAAAGTCCCACTCCTTCCCGTGCAGTAATGTCCTTCAAATAGTGTCCTCCACCAGCATGGGAGCAAATAGAGGACACTCCAAAATGTTTCCCGTCCCTTCAGGACTTCCCTTTGATGATAACTCAGGGAGACAGATTTGCAGAGGCTGTTGGCATCATCCTGCAAGGAGTAAGTTGGCCACTGGAAGCAAGGGTGAGACCATGATACTTGTGGGCTGGTTACTGGTGCAGGGCCATGACTGGTCACAGCACAGTATTGAGGTCCCCAAGGTTACAAGGCAGATGGTAACAGACCCCTTTACTGTTCTAGGTGATGCCCAAAATGTCACAGGCTATGCCACTTTGCAGCATCTAAGTGGGATGCTGTCTGGGAATCCCCTTGATAACAGAGGGCACGTGGGAAACTCTTCAGAGACAACAAGTAACTTGTATTAGAAAAGGGAATTTGACTAGTATAGAACTGGAAATCCTGAGGTTGCGTCTTTGTTTATTTTCTGTGTAACTCGTCTATGTTTGCTTTTCCTCACTATTTCATCTTTGCACCTGCGATTTTTCTATTAAAGAGACTTTTTCTTTGTTTCGATGCCAGTCTGTGTGTCCCAAATGAACTGCTCATTGAGGGGAGTTTTCATGCCTTAGGGGGCGGAGGGAGACGAACCAGATGGGAAAACACCAATCATCTGCTAGTTAAGAATTCAGTGAGACTGATTTGGGGAGGCTCAGGACTGGAAGGCATTCTTGGGGCTTGGTGGATGGCAGACAGGTGCAAAAGAGTCAAAGATGGAGGAGAGTGAGGAATCGTGAGAATCAATAACCATACTGATGGAAAATAGGGCTGAGAGCATATGAGAATGCACCATCGCTGGTGGTGTGGTTGTCATGGGTATGCTGAGTGACAGGGTGTGTGAAGGTGGGGGAGGAAGAGTGACAACACTGAACGAGATCAGGTGATGGTCAGAGAGAGCAGTGCTTGTTCATGGAATGATAAGACATTAGGTGTGAGAAACTTCTCAAACTGTGAATTGCCACAAGACTGAGTTCAGCCAATTGGAACAGAGCACCCTTGATTAACGAGGACACATCCTTTCCCCCTCTCGTCACTCAGGTTTAAAATCAGTTGCCCCAGGCTATCACATTCTGCAGGTGTATTTTCCCACTTTCTCACGAAGCTCTTTGGTTTTGACCCCATAAATGATAGGGTTGAACATGGGAGGCACAAGGAGATAGAGGTTGGCCAAGAGGATGTGAACGTGGGGAGCGATGTCCTGACTGAACCTGTGTGTTAGGGAAGAGAAGAGGTTGGGAGTATAAGACATCAGAATCACACAAATATGGGCTGTGCAGGTGTTGAGGGCTTTCTGGTGGGCTTTCTTGGAGGAGATCCTGAGGACGGCCTTGATGATCAGCCCGTAGGATAGGCCAATGAGTGTCAGGTCTAACCCGATGATCACTAATAATATCACCAGGCTGTACGTCCGATTTACTCTGGTGTCCCCACACGAGATCTTCACCACAGCCATATGCTCACAGTATGTGTGGGGGATAACACGGTTGGCACAGAATGGCAACCTCCGCAAAAACAGGGGCTCAGGCAGAATGAAGAGAACAGCTCGTGTCAATCCCACTAGCCCTAGTTTAGCGATTCGTGCATTGGTGAGGATGGTGGTGTATCTCAGCGGGTCACATATGGCGACATAGCGATCGAAGGCCATTATCACGAGGACGGCTGAGTGTATAGTAGCAACAGCGTGAAGGAAGAACATCTGGGTGAGGCAGCCGTCCACAGTGATGCCTTTGGAACCGAACCAAAATATGCAGAGTGCCTTTGGCATGACGCAGGTAGACACGCCAATGTGTGTGAGTGCCAGCATGGAGAGCAGCAGGTACATGGGTTTGTGCAGGGTCTGCTCTTTGCCAACAACAAAGAGAACCATGAAATTTCCCAGCAGGCTGATGATGTAGAACATAGAGAAAGGGATGGAAATCCAGATGTGGGCAGCTTCAAGCCCCGGGATGCCATTTAGGATGAAAGTTGATGGGCTGAAGGGGGTGACATTGAAAACCGTCATGAGGTGGTCGAGGCGCCGATCAGGCTCAGAAATTCTCTGGATGCCTGTCAAGGGAGAGAAGCAGAGGGGGTTAGGTGCTTGGGAACAAAGAGCATAGTAAATGTTTTATAGTTAATAACAATCTAGAAAGAGGGTTGAGCAGTGAGTTGGCAGCATTTGCAAATGGCAACAAATTATTTAGGCCGTAATCCAGTCCAGAGATGTTCTCAGACATCCAAGCTCGGTGAACAAGCAGCATGACGGTAGATGACATTCGATGTCAATAAGTGCAATTTATATGCCCATTGAAAGGAAAAACTTGAACTCCTCAAACACCATACAAGGTTCTAATTTAACTGCATGAACTCAGGACAGGTACATGATGTCATGGTGCATGGCTCTGTGAAACCCTGCTCAAAGTGCCAGCACAGAGAAAAACTAAGGAAAGTGTTGGGACACAGGAGGATTAGGATGGAGAATAATACCGAAAATACAATGCCATGAGATCAATCAGTCAATGCTTCACCCTCCTCTCCATTTCTCTGTGAAGTACTGAGCACCCTTCTCAAACAGGATATTGCAGAACAAGAGATCAAGTGCCTGGGAAAATGCTCATAGGGACAGAGGTTGAAAAGCCTGGGATTGTTACCTTAGAAAGGAGAGAAATAAGAGGGGATTAGAGAAGAGTCTAATAAATACTGACTGGTAGAGTGTATTTCAAGCATGTGTTCTCCCTGTCTCATAATAGAAGTTCACGAGGCTACTCAATTAAATGAAAACACGGCAAATACAAAACTCATTAAAAAAAGAATGCTTCCTTCACTCAGTGCATAATTAGACAGAGGAACTCATTGCCACAAGATGAAGTTGATGCCAGGAGCTAAGCAAGAATTAGACAGGTTTAGGACATTTACATAGATAGTAAGAATCTTTCGTTTCAATAGTTACAGGAAATAAATATCTTGGAAAGCTTGTATGCCAACGTGTTTCAGGGCACAAGCCAATCTCTGGCTGTTCGACACTAAGGTGAAACCCTCATGAAGATCAAATGATCCCCCCAACACCTTCTTTGGCAGCCTCTGTGGTTGTCGCTGGCAGAGAGAGAACACTGGACAGGATGGACCATAGTTTTGATCCACGATGCGATTCCTCTGTTGAAAATGAACCATGTTTTCCCCAAGGAAACAGACATTATCATGCCAGGCTGGGGCTTTGTGCTTTGTTACTTCCCTTGTTTCTTTTTGTGAGGAACTTTCATGAAGGTGCCCAGCTTTCTCTGAGACATAACAAGGTCAGTGATTTCGTTATTCTGCTCTGTTAACTGACAGGAATAAGCAGAGACACACATCAGAAACCCAGTTGCTTACATATCTCATGCATGAATAATGATAAAGTTTGCACATGCCACATAAATTGGGGGATCGTAAATAATGAAGAGGACAGGTCACTGATTCAGAGCAATCTGGATTGGTTGGTAAACTGGGTTGTAGCAGACAATATGTGTTCTAATACAGCTCAGTAGATTTATATGTCTAAAACCAAAGGAAGCAGGCAGTGCTTACAGAATGGGGAACTGCGTCGTGGGAAGTGGTGACTCTGAACAAGATTCGGGCGGCGTGAAGGATGAACATTTCAGATGAGAAAAATATTCATGTGATCCTATAAAATCTCTTCCCTGAGGAATGTCTGTATAACTCTCCCCATTAACGGCTAACAGAGCTGGCTAACAGATGATCCCAGAGAGTCCCAGGTTTAGTGTCTGTGGCCCAGTGGCTCACTGTGTCAGCCAGCGGCCAGGATGTCATAGCAGTTTTATTTACCTAGGCACTCAGATTACCCAGTATTCCCAGCTCTCATTATTTACTGTGCACACTTCTCAGCTTGAGAGAAACCGTCACTGATCCCCCCTAGCCAAGGGAACAGAGGAAGAGTTGTGGGGAGCTTGGGGTGGCTCAGAGGCTGTGGGGGCCACGGGTGACTAGGAAGCCTGGAGAAGCTGCTGGCGCCCAGCGTAGTGTTGGAATTGGTGCAGCCTGGGAGGGGGAAGGAGATTATAGACGGGGTCAGATCTGATGGGAGATGGAACCAGCTGAGGAGCAAAGATCAATGGTTCTTTCCACTGGGGAAATGCCTGAAGTTGGTTAATATTCAACAACCGTAAAACAAAATTGGAAAAAAATGAGTAAAGGCTGTGACACCCAGGCTGCAATTCTCTGTGTTGCCAGGGGAAAGAGGCCCTGAGACCTGCCCAGACAGTCAGGGCCAGGAAATCTCCCTGCACTGGCCTGGGACAAATAATCAAAAAGAAAAACTGAATTTCAGCAGTGCTGTCTTCCTGTCCCCCTCCCCACCCCACAACCCCTAGCGCTGCCACACAGTGACCCAGGAACAAACCGAGGTGCCGGACACACCACACACAGTGACAGCTAGTACAAATATCTACACAGCCTGGGTTAAACTCTGTGTCTGGCTGCACCAGGGAAAGGGGGGATGGAAGAAGAGCAGCCTGCACCACCTGTCCGGGGATGAAGGGAACCTCAGCAGCAGCTCAGCATGTGCAGGGAAGAGGAGAGGGAGAGACCTGAGGGGAGGGAAGAGAGGACGTGGAGACTAAAAGGAGCCAGTGCGAGTAACTCTTCCTCAAAACGACACAAAACTTTAGCGAATTCCTGCCAGGTAGAAACCCAGACACAACTTCCTGATGCTGCTTCTCAGTCTGGCAATTGCTGAGGTTGCCAGGAGGCTGTTGTGGGATTGGTCACAGGAGAAGGGATGGGCTGGATGTAGGAAGGTGTCGGAGGCAATCTACTAGAGTGTGTCCACATTACATTACAGTCTGAGACACCCCCTGCCCTGGGAGATTGTAAGAGGGCTAGTTACATCTCTTTGGTGTGTGAATTAGGCAGGATGTCCATTCCCAATTTCAGGACCCCGCACCATTGTGATCTGGGTACGGCATATTCTGACCCCCCCCCACACACACACACACTCCGTTCCTGGATGTCCCCCAGTCAGATTTCCAACGCTGCCTGGTTTCCCCTAAGACAAAAACATGCTTCTATTTTTATTACATTTTCGTGCTTCCTTTCCTTTAGGGAAGGAGAGATGGAGGAGAACAGAGAGCAGCCTCCTCGTCTGAAAAAAGTCATCATGCTAATAGTTCTGAACCTCTAAGCTGTGAGTTTAAGATTTCAGCTACTCTCCCGTAAGTATTTCTCTGGTCCAGGTGAGCTCACCCATCCTGAGAGGTCACAGGATGACTCCAGTTGAAGTCACTGGAGGCTCATGGCCGGTGTAAATCAGGCTTTGTATTTAAGTCCCTAAATGTGTACTTGGGGTGAGATCCTGGCCCTGACGGGAGTTTTGCCATTGATCTCACTGTGACCAAGATTTCACCCTTAGTGTTGAACTTTAGGCTTCATGCTGTGAAGATCTTGCCTTTAGGCCCTGCAACAGCAAGAGCTATTCTGTTAGGGTGCTTCCTGAGACCAAGTATGAAATATAAAATATGGGCTTTCAAAAAAAAAGGGGCACTGATTTTACTCTCAGTTATGCCAGTCTCTATGTGGAATGATCTGGAGTGAAAGCAGATTATGAGAGCAGAATCTATCCACTCTGTAAAACCCCGTGTGACCCATTTGTGTTGTCAAATCTCCGCTATCACACATACTCACTGCAGAGGCTTTGGCTACACGTCTTAACCTGGCAGTAAAGTTGCTGAGTTGAAAAACTTGAGAAAACCAGAGAAAAAATGAAGCAGACCAAAAACATTGATATAGGGAGACAGATAGAATGACACAGTAAGAGACAAGGAAATTCCTGCCCAGATTGATCTTGACTGAACCTTTTCCAAGCCCTTAGCACTAACTGTATTGCAGAAACAGGCAACTCACCAGAATCCCACGGAGCAGAGAAATGAAATCTCCTTCCTGCAACCTGAAAATCAGTGTACGAATCTCATGTCTGACACTTGCAGTGTTGGACAGGGACCTTTATGATTCTCCCATACAGTCCCCATGGAGTCCCAGATTGGCCATCAGTGTTGGACAATTCCCTGAGCTCCGTGAGCAGCAGCAAAAGTCAAAAAGAGGCCCTAGAAAATTTCAGCCTAGGATCCTCCTCCGAGAGTGAGGAAATGATTCACTGATAACAGAGGCTCAGATTGTCAGAGCACTGAGACTTACAGACTTGCTAGAGTTGTCCTGCACTGCTAAAACCCCAGAGAGAAAAGAAGAGCCAAGTGTTAGATGTGCTCATTTATCTCTCAGCATTTCTGTGCTGCTGCTCATTGTCATAGAATCTGAGCATCTGCTGCTACTCCCGGCTGATGAGCCCTGTGCTGAATCCCTGAGACCGCGATGTGCACGTAGACAGGATCTTGTGCATCCTTGTTTCAAATGTAGGATTTCCACACACACTAACAGTCCCTCCAATCCGATAGCCTCTCTGACAGAGGGCAGTACATATTGCTCCAGCTTAGTCATAAACCCCTCGGTGCAATATCCTGCCATGGGGAAGCTCAGCTTCCTGATCCCTCTTCACTGATCAGTCACGTACCCTGAAGCCTGTGGACTGACGGCCTTTGTCTCTTTATCCCAGCTACAGTAACTGCACGGGCTGTCATTGGGGTGGGGAGGGCGGAGGGAGATGTTCAGAGGCGACTGAGGTGCCCATTGTCCATCCACATTGAATGGGACTCTGATGCCCACTTACCTTGTACCTTTGAGAAACTTCCCCCGGGGTCTAGTGGATCAGGTGCTGCTCTGGAACTCAGGAGACCTGGTCAATTCCTATCTTATCCACAAAGCTTCTGTGTGACCCTGGACGTGTCATCTCGTAATCTACTCTGGGCCTCAGTTTCCCCTCTGTAAAATAGGGACAGCACTTCCCTGTCTCAGGGGGTTGTGAGGATAAAAAACCCTTAATTATGGCTATCGGGAATCACATATCATCCAGCCCTGTGCAAAAACGGTTCTTAACGTTTTGTAACTGTTGTTCTTCAAGAGGCGTATCTCATGTCCATTCCAATGTAGGTGTCCATGTGCCACATGCACCGCGGGTAGAAGATTTTTCCCTTAGTGGTATCCATCATGTCAGTTCTAGTGCTCACTGGAGTCGTGCACTCATGGTGCTGGTATATGGGACCCTGCCGACCCTCCGTTCCTTCTAGCCACCTAATTCCAACAGAGGGGCAGCTGGTGGGGTGGGTGCATGACAGGAAGGTTCACAGTGATAGCCAAATTTGTATAATTTTAAAAGCTTGTATTACGATAACATAAAATGATAGACAAATGACTGATTAAAAGAAAATGAATCATCAAATGGATTATGGATAGGACTACAGTCTTATTTTAGAAACTCATGTGATATATATATATATATACATATATATATATATATATGGTATGCTTTGAATTAATATACTCACACCCTTCCTTGATGACCTACTTGAGAGAGATATTTAGTTCCTCAACTCTTGAGTAGAGGGGTGAAAGTCCCGCCATTGGGCCGTGGCCATTGTAACTCTGCCTATACGAAACTGACCCAGAGATACTCTGTAGATCACTTCTTATTGTGCTGCACAGAATAAACCTGGCCTGGGTGCCTTCGTTGCTCAGCTAATCCGTGGTCGTGTTGATTCATTCGATTGTGAGAGTCGTCTCGGTTTCCTGATCAGAGCTGGGACAGCATCGCACAGGGACACACGCACACAGCCTATACTGATAAACATTGGTGGCCAACACACCATACCACAGTCTTATCCTTTAACTCCTCATTACTTATCTGGGCCAAAGGTCCCGAACATATGTATGCTAACTGCCTTAGCTTTCATACAGGATATGGCCTGTAAGGTACCTTGCATTACAGCTATAATACTTAATATGAATCTATGACTCTATTAAAATCAAACAACCATACTTGAATCTATAAGGATATATATATATATATATATATATATATATATATGCAAGCAGGCTAGTCCTATAGGCTCCAAATCCCCCCTTTGATGGGGTGGTGGTTGCAAAATGAACCCCATCACACAAGTGTGGATATGAATGGTTAATTGTTTGAGGGAATAATTTTACCACCTCCTCCTACAGCTCTTGGTGGAGGAAGAGTATCATAGTGATGGTCTTCCATGTCCTGCTGCCTGACAATCATGATACCTTGGATACATATTCTCCAACGTTATTATCTGGTACCTGGTTGGGTCTGGGTTTCAGCTTATTCTTGTTAATTTTACATTGCATGCATCCTAATGAAATGAAGATAATTCCTATTGCAATTCCCTGTACCACAATGCATCCTTGTAATCCAACTTCTACCCAGGGGGCTGCTGAAGGTTCCTTGGTTTCATCCATTAACTGGATAATAGCTTGTTTGGCTGTGTCCATATCACTGGTAATTTGTACGAGGTGGGTCTCTTTACGAGACAATAATGATTTTAGTGATAACCCTAGTGGGGGAATATAGACAAGGAAGGTTGGTGTATTTGGTTAGTTAAAACTGGATAATCTGGATCAGACAGAATGGTAGTGATGTTCTCAAAGGTGGAAATAGGGGAAATCGCTTGATTTCTAATGAATGTAGGTTGATTTGGAATAAAACAAAAATTTGGGTCTGTGACCTGACACTCCAAGGGACCATAGTGGTACCTTCTTTGATTGGTTACCATGAAAAATTGGCCATTTCCAGCATAGGACACCCTTTCCATTGGAGTTCTCCACTTTGTCAGCCTCACTAAGATGACAAGCACGATTTGTTTTGTAATTCTCCCTGTAATCCACACGACAGTATCTGTCTCAAACACATCACACCTACAAATGTACTGAGGCCCTTTTTCAGAGCAACAGGCCATCTGTGGAACTTTCCAGGTCTGAGTTAGAGTCATAGAATCATAGAATATTAGATTTGGAAGGGACCTCAGGAGGTCATTTAGTCCAACCCCCTGCTCAAAGCAGGACTAACCTCAGCTATATCATCCCAGCCAGGGCTTTGTCAAGCCTCAGCTTAAAAACCACTAAAGATGGAGATTCCACCACCTCCCTAGGTAATCTATTCCAGTGCTTCACCACCCTTCTAGTGAAAAAAAATTTCCTAATGTCCAACCTAGACCTCCCCAACTGCAACTTGAGACCATTGCTCCTTGTTCTGTCATCTGCCACCACCTAGAACAGCCTAGCCCTATCTTCCCTGGAACCCCGCTTCAGGTAGCTAAAGGCTGCTATCAAATTCCTCCTCATTCTTCTTTTTTGCAGTTGGAGTTGGAGTGTGATAGATTACCAAGGAAGGCACATTGACATGTTCTCTGTAGATGTCATCTTCCAGGTGACCTATGGACTGGACAGCTGCCAATTGCTTGTACACATCCTTGTCTGAGTCAAACACTGGCAAATAAATAGTGAATGAGACATACAAAGATTGTGTCATAGTACAATTTTTTTGAAAAAAAACAACTGTCCCAGTTGGGGTGAGGTGTCACAGATCCCTATGTCTCAATGTTCCCAAGGACAAATGCTGGCATAGATCCAAACATGTGGATCACTCCCTTTCTAGCCTTTTAAAACACTTAGGGCAATACCAACTTAGTAAATATTCATCTTTGATTAGGTCTGGAACCTTCCCCAATTTTAGAGCTTGCAATGTATCTGTGATAGTATTTATAACATATTCTCCATATGCGGAGCAGATAATTTCCTTTCCTAGATATTTGTCCTTTTGCTGATCATTCTTCATAGTTACCAGTTGGTTAATTTTAAGTTGGGTTTCATTAAAGGTACAAGGTACATTCATACAAGTTAAAGGAATGAGTCCATAGAAGCATTTTCCACTGGTTTGGTATACATTTCTAGGGTAATCATATGGCATGGATCAATTGTAAGAGTCTCTTTTCTTTCTTCACTTCTTTCTTTCTTCATTCCTTTCTTAGGTGCATTTTGCTTCAAATGTTCAATTAATTAAGCACGTGAATGTCACCATGTTTCCTGGTCTTGGGTGATTTGTTGTATCTTTTGCAACAGTTTAGTCCCATATTCTTGATTTTGACTCAATCTTACGCTTAAAAAGATGATAAGGGTGTAGTCAATCAGGAATACCAGTGTCCATTTCATGGTGGTTGACTACTGGGCTTCAGCGGCAGCGATTTCAACTGTTGCTCACCTAGCTCCTGAGGAGGAAGCTGCTCCTGAGACCTGGACGATCAATATAACTTTAACTGATTAGCATGGTAAATTTTGTCTTTATTACACTTGCCTCCTGTTATCCTAATTTTATACACTGTTGAACTGTGTTTATCGATGATTTGGAATAGTCCGATCCATCGGTTACACAGTCCATGCTCTGGTGTCTTGTAAATAAACAGCATTACTTGATCGTCAACCTCCCAAGTCTTCTCTCTCTGGGTTTTGTCAAAGTAGGCCTTTGCCTTTCGTCTGGCTTTTCCCAATTTAACAGCTACCTGCATGTGGAGTGCAGCATTGAGCGTATTTGGCTGAATTATGGTGAATTGATCAGCAGCTCCCTGTAAGCTTTGAAAGGGCTTGGAAAGCTGTGCAACTATTCTGTCAAGACGCCTGTAAAATATGTTCATGTAGGAAAAATACATTTTAGTCGGCAAGTCTTTCACCTTGTGATGGCCCTTGCTCTAGGTCCATTTGGAGGGGAGTGCCGCCTAGTAGCCAGGACTTAGGCCTGTGACGTGCAGGGGGCTGTCGCAAGGGAGCCCGGGCCCTTCCACTGCACCGGGCTTAGACCAAGAACCTTTGGAGGGCTTTCAGTGCTCTAACAGCCAGGGATGATAAGGTGGCCCTCCCTGGGCCGCTTCCTGCCACGTCCCTGCGATTGTCCCTAGACCACCATCTGGAGCAAGGCAGGTTGAGGAGTGTCTGCTCACCACAAGCCACCTTCTGGCAGCTGCGTGTAATGAGGTCTTTCTCCTTTCATCTTGGGCAGCAACTGCCTCCTCTTGGGGTACAGCCCCTCCTGGGCCAACTCGGCCCAAGGGCTTTCCCCCACTGGTGTAGTCCACACTAAAAAATAAAGGGATCAGTGAATTCCAGAGTCATAGGAGAGGCCAATGCTTCCTCCCAGGATGTCCCTGCAGCAGGTTTCCCTTTCCTCAGAGAGGGACCTTCGGCAGTTGTTTATGGGCAGATTCTGCCTTCCCTCAGCTTGTCTCTCCTGGAGCTGACACAATCAATTCTGCTCTCCGTCCCGGTCTGCCCCCAAAGAGCTGCTCCCCCACCTTTGAACTCCTCTTCCACTTGGCTCATTTGCAATAGGTGGAAAAGGGTGTGGCTGGCTGGGCCCAGAGAAGTTCCATCCCCCAGGCTGCCCAGTGTGAGGTTTGTACACCCCACCGCACACCTTCATGTAGCTCCTCAAAATGGCACTTTTCCTTCCTCAAGCGCTTTTCTTCAACCTTGATTTGCCTCCCCATTTTCCTCATAATTTACTTGCTGCACATTTGACTTCTTTGAACTCAGTTTGAAACGTGGCTACAAATTAGTGGTGTTGGGAAGCAATATTGATGCTTTGCTGAGTTGTGTGTCTTGACTGTAGCAGTTGTGAAACAGTATTTACCTTTCCAGCATCTTTATTAGTTATTTCTGTGTGCCTTCATTATGTCTGAACACCGAAATCTGAGAGGAAGGAGCACTTCATGCTGGTTGTTGATAAATTGTATAGTCAGTTGCTGGACCATGCTTTCGTTTGCTATGAAATATGTTCAAGGGCCAAATAAACAACGTCAGTCAGGTTACTGGTAAAATCCAACTATAAAATAGTGCAGAGAAATGGCTTTATACGATACAAGTCTCCGGGAAGCTGTCTCAGACAGTAATGTTACATTCGCCTTATGCAGAACGTGTCCTCCCCAAAGTGACACTTTTTTGCTTTTAACATTGATGTGATGGTTTCACAAGTTACACGGCACTAAAATCCAACCCATCAGTCTGTCTTGGTTTCCTATTGCAAGCAAGTGGATGATCTCGCTGTGTGGGCTTCTACATTGCCCTGGTGGAGTCAGAGAGAAAAAGGATGTGAGTCCTCGCTCCAGCTCTCTTTACCTGCCTGGCCTTGATGGCTCCCTTTCCACACTCCTCTGTGGCAGACTCTTTGTTACCCTGACAAGGGGAACCGAGGATTCGTGGGAGGCTTATAACTCCCAATAAAACCAAATACAGTTTGTTAAACTGCAGTGTGACAGGGTCAGACCAGATGGCTACCGGAGAGTGTGACTATTTGAATTCTGAGAAGTGGGCGGTGCTAAAGGCACTGCTAAAGGCCCCTACCCCAGCCTAAAGGGAGGAGTCACTAGGCCCGGGACGCAACTGAATACGGGGCACAACAAATGAGAAAAGCAGGAATGGATGTAGGGTTCAAAGGGTCAAAGGAAGGGAACTGGAAGGGGACACTGATCAGAGAACCCCAGACAGCGCCCACTGCTCCCGGAAGGTGTCTAAGGGGCCAGTGGATGGTGCCCAGAGGAAATCTGCCCGGATGTGTGAATGGACAGTAACAGGCTCCAGAGTCGCAGAGCACCCACTTAACCAATCTCCTCTCCCTGTTGTTGTAGAAGGCGACTTTGGCCAGCACCAGGAGGAGGTTGATGAGGAGGTCCCGTGACTTTGTGAGGCCACACATGTGGTGTCCGTATAAGAACAGGTGAGGGGAAAAGTGCAGCCAGAACCTCAGCAGGGGGTTCTGGAGGAAGTGGAACAGGAGTTGCAGCCTGGCGCATTCAAAGTAGATGTGCGCCAGGGTCTCCCGCATGCTGCAGAAGGGGCAGGTGTCGGAGCAAGGGGTGAACTATGCCAAGTACACGCCCATGCTTACGGCTCCATGGAAGAGCTGCCAACTGATGTTCCCGGTGGGCTGCAGCGTCACCGTGGAATAGAGACTGGCCCACCAGGGGTTCTCGCCCTCCTCAGGTGATATCACGTCCTACCATCTGGTGTCTGAGCAGGACACGAGGGCGAGGAAATGAAGGGTGTGGAGCACGAGCATGTACAGATGGTCCCTGGGTGTGGTTCAGAAACGGAACGGCTGCAAGTCTAGCACCTGGCTCATTTTGTAGGGAAAGGGTGGCTGGGGGGCACACAGGGCTGGGATCTGATGAAAAGCTCCGGAGGGCTAGTGCTGAGCAGGAGTTGGGAGTACCCTCTCACAGGACTGGCTCAAGGTAAACCCATACAGTGGAAGGCAAGGCTGACCTCACTTCCTGAAGTACACACTGGGAGATTCAAAGGCTGGAGAGCCCCATGCACCGACCTAATGCCTGGAGATCCACCCAGTCCCCCCAGTCATAGACCAGGAGGTCTCTGATCCTGGTGACACCTACCAGGACCATCCCCAGTTGCACCGAGTAGGACTCTGACACATGCACATGGAGTTGGGGATTGTGTTGCAGAGGCTCCAGGAGGTCTCGAGGTGGTCCTGGTAGAAGACAGGCAGCTCGGAGATGTCTCACAGAAGACCTCTCGAATGGAGATAAAGGAGATGCCGGTCATATTGGAGCCCTCAGAGGTGGCAGAGGAAGTCATGCGCCAAGTGGCTCCACACCAGACTACCTGCACTATAAAGGAGTCTCTGCAGGGCCTGGATGGGAAAGGTGTGGACCAGGCTGTGGAGGCAGCACAGGCTCTGCCCTCCTTCCTCCAGGGGGAGATTCAGGATCCCTGCAGACACCCAGTGCAGTCCTGGCCAAAAGAAATCCAGAATTGTCTTCTGAAGGTGGGCCAGGAACCTCAAGGGGGGGACCAGGGTGTCGAGCCAGTGCCAGAGCATGGACAGGACTAGCTGATTGAGCACCAGTGCCCTCCCCCAAAGGAGTATTTCTGTCCATCCGGGTGAAGGCAGACAGCAAGTAGATTGCCAGGTAGGCCACCAACCGCACCAGGTCCCCCAGGTCCTGGACTGCAATGAGTACATCTCTGGCATACACTGACAGGACCAGCCTGAGCTCTGGCTCATGTAGAACCAACCCCTTCAACCTCAAGGAGACCATCAAGGAGTCGGAGGAAGGCCTCAATGGCCAGAGTGTACAGCTCGTCTGACAGCAGACACCCTTGATGCACTCCTCGCCCAAAGCTGACCGGTTCGTTCAGGGTCCAGTTGAGCCTGTTCAGGCACTCTGCGGAGGTGTACAGCACCTGGAGAAATACCACAAAATGGGGCCTGAAGCCAAATGCCTGCAGGGTGCCCAGGAGATATCTGTGATCCATCATGTCGAAAACCTGCCCCTGGTCCAGGGCCAGGAGGGCGAACGACAGACCATCCCTACATCTGAGCTCCAAGAGATCCCAAACCAAATAGAAGTTCTCAAACATGGTATGGTCCGGCATAGTGTAGGTCTGGTCAGGCTGGACCACGTCCTTCAGCAAGGACCCGAGCCTCAGCGAGTTGGCCTTGGCTATCATTTTATAGTCCATGCTGAGGAGCGAGACTGGACACAAGTTAAAAACTGCCCCTCCAGAGAAAGGGTGTGGCTGGAGTTCTGGGAGTGAGGGGAGCTACCAGAGTGTGTGAGCAGGCAAGACGCTATCAAGAGCCAGGAGGGTTTGGGAGAAGGAGCAGAACGCTGGCAGGAGAAAACCTGCAGGTTCAAAGACTGGGGGAGGAAAAAAACCCAGCCAAAAGAGGGCAAAGGACCTTTCCCAGACCTTGAGGCCTAAGGGAAGGAACCCTGACAGAAGGGACAGCTTGAACTGGACATTGGGTTTGAACACTACCATGCCCAGTGGGGCTGTGTGCCTCATACCCCACACACAAGGCCAGCCTACAAGGCCGTCTTGTCTGGCGACCCTTCCCTGCCTTGCTCTCCCCAGCCACTCACCATGCCGGCTGCCGTATTACTTGTGGCACAGCCGGCACTCGCTATCTCAGCCCTGGCCCACTGTAGATCAGCCCTTACTCCCCACTGGCACAGCTGGTCTGGGTTGCTCTAGCTCCCTGGCTCTGGCTCAGCGCTGCTGCTCTGTCTCCTGCACAGCTCTGCCTTCTGGGCTGCTTCTCTGGCCCGTCTGGTTCTGGCTGCTCCAGCTCTGCCCCCAGTTCCATGCGTGCTGCTGCTCTCTCCTTAGCTCTGCCTCATACGATTGCCAGATTTTCACTGATTCCATGGCTCAGAGTCACTTAAAAATTAGCCCCAAAGTAGGTATCTATTGAAAAAAAGCTTTTGTTATTAACGCATTGGTCTCTACATCAAATAACAAAGGAAAGCTTTCATGAGACACAAATCCTTCATTAGAGACGCAGTTTTTTTTATTTCATCCAAACTGTGCCACAAGCCCCAGCAGGAGTTGCTTCACATTAGCCAAACAGCCTGGCCGCTCCAGAGCGCCCCTTGTGGATTTTCCCAGCTATCCTGATTTCAGGACCTGCCCCTCCAGCCAAATTTCTTTAAAGTCCCATTCCTTCCCAGGTATAATGTCATGCACAAGCATAGGAGAAAATGGAGGAAACAATGTTTCCTGTACCTTCTGGACTTTCCTTTGATGAGAACTTGTGGAGACAGATTTGCAGAGGCTATTGGCATCACCCTGCAAGGAGTAAGTCAGCTGCTGGAAGCCAAGGTGAGACCATGATACTTGTGGGGTGGTTACTGGTGCAGGGCCGTGAGCCATAACAGCACAGGCTTAAGTCCCCCAAGGTTACAAGGCTGGTGGTGATAGACCCCTTCACTGGTCTAGGTGCTGCCCAGAATATCACAGACTGTACCACTCTGCAGCATCTAGATGAGGTGCTGTCTCGGAAACACTGAATCCCCTTGATGACAGAGGGCATGTGGGAAACTTACATTAGAAAAAGGAATTTGACTAGTATAGAACTGGAAAGGCTGAGGTTGTGTCTTTGTTTATTTTCTGTGTAACTCGTCTATGTTTGCTTTTCCTCACTATTTCATCAGGTCCTTTTCTGTTGAACTGCTGCCCAGCCAGTCGGTCCCTAGTCTGTAGCAGTACATGGGATACTTCCATCCTTCATCTTTGCATCTGTGATTTTTATGTTAAATAGACTTTTCTTTATTTTGTCCCCAGTCTGTGTGCAATGTGTGTACCAAAATGAACTGATAATGGAGGGCAGAGTTCATGTCTTTGCGGGGGACGAAGCGGAGAGAAAACTCCGAGTGTCTGCTAGTTAATAATTCAGAGAGACTGATTTGGGGAGACTCAGCACTGGGAGGGATTGTTGGGTCCTGGTGGATGGCAGAGTTAGGGACCTTGTGATGGCAGAGAGGGGCAAAACAGTCAAAGATGGAGGAGAGTGAGGAACGGTGAAAATCAACAAGCATACTGATGGAAAATAGGTGTGAGAGCATGTGAGAAATCATGATGGTTGGTGATCTAGAAGTCTCAGAAAAGCCGAGTGACAGGGAGTGTGGGTCTGGGAGAAGACAGGTGATTCTGAAAGAGATGGTTGGAGAGATGGAACTTAGCAATGGCGAGGGCAGTGCTTGATGATGGACTGATAAGACATTAGGTGTGAGGAACTTCTGAAATTATGAACTTCCTCAAGGCTCAGCTCAACCAAATTGGGACAGAGCACCCTTGATTAACGAGGACACTCAGGTTCAAACTCTATGGTCCCAAACAATCACATTCTGCAGGTGTATTTTCCCACTTGGTTACGAAGCTCTTTGGTTTTCACCCCATAAATGATAGGGTTGAGCATGGGGGGCAAAAGGAGATAGAGGTTGGCCGAGAGGATGTGAACATGGGCACTGATGCCCTCATTGAACCTGTGTGTCAGAGTGGAGAAGAGGACGGGAGTATAAGACATCAGCATCACACAGATGTGGGCTGTGCAGGTGTTGAGGGCTTTCCTGATGGGATTTCTTGGAGGAGATCCTGAGGACGGCTCTGATGATCAGCCCATAGGACAGGCCAATGAGTGTCAGGTCTATTCCTATAATTACTAATGTTATCACCAAGGTGTACGTCTGGTTGACTCTGGTGTCCCCACACGAGACCTTCACCACAGCCATGTCATCGCAATACGTGTGGGGGATAACACGGTAGGCGCCGAATGGCAGCCTCCGTAGTAGCAGGGGCACTGGCAGAATCAAGAGAACAGCTCGTATCAAACCCAGGAGCCCTAGCTTAGTGATTAGCGCGTTGGTGAGGATGGTGGCGTATCTCAGAGGGTCACATATGGCAACGTAGCGATCAAAGGCCATTATCATGAGGACAGCTGAATGCATAGCAGCAAGCATGTAAAGGAAGAAAATCTGGGTGACACAGACATCCACAGTGATGGCCTTGAAACCAAACCAAAATATGCACAGTGCATTCGGCACGACACAGGTAGATGTACCGATCTCTGTGACCGCCAACATGCAGAGCAGCAGGTACATGGGCTTGTGCAGGGTCTGCTCTTTGCTGACAACAAACAGAACCATGAAATTTCCCAACAGGCTGATGATGTAGATTGTAGAGAAAGGGATGGAAATCCAGATGTGAGCATCTTCCAGCCCTGGGATGCCCTTGAGGATGAACATTGGTGGGCCGGAGGAGGTAAGGTTGAAAGCCTCCGTTAGGTGGTTGAGTCGCCGATCATGTGAAATGCTCAGGTGCCTGTGAAGGGAGAGAAGCCCAGCAAGGGGGATTACAACAAATAGCATGGTAAATATTTCAGTGTTACTTACAATCTAGAAACAAGGGTGAGTAGTGAGGTTGCAATATTATTCTTCTCTAGTCGGCACTGGTGAGGCAATATTTGGCATCAACATGGATTCACCAAGGGCAAGTCATGCTTGACCAACCTGATTGCTTTCTATGAAGAGGTGGATGACTCTGTGGATGTGGCGAAAGCGGTGGACGTGATATACCTTGACATTAGCTAAGCTTTTGATATAGTCTCCCATAGTATTTTTGTCAGCAAGTTAAAGAAGTATGGGTTGGATGAATGGACTATAAAATGGATGGAGAATTGGCTAAAGCATAGGGCTCAATGAGTAGTGATCAATGGCTCCATGTCTAGCTGGCAACCGGTCACAATCGGAGTGCCCCAGGGGTCGGTCCTGGGGCCGGTTTTGTTCAACATCTTCATTAATGATCTGGAGGATGGGGTAGATTGCACCCTCAGCAAGTTTGTGGATGACACTAAGCTAGGGGGAGTGTTAGAAACCCTGGAATGTAGGGATAGGATACAGAAGGACCTAAACCGATTGGAGGATTGGGCCAAATGAAATCTGATGAGGTTAAACAAGGACAAGTGAAGAGTCCTGCATTTAGGACAGAAGAATCCCATGCAGAGCTACAGACTGGGGACCGACAAGCGAGGCAGCAGTTCTGCAGAAAAGGACCTGGGGGTTACAGTGGATAAGAAGCTGGATATGAGTCAGCAGTGTGCCCTGGTTGCCAAGAAGGCTAATAGCATATTGGGCTGCATTAGTAGGAACATTGTCAGCAGATCACGGGAAGTGATTATTTCTCATTATTCGGCATTGGTGAGGCTGCATTTGGAGTATTGTGTCCAGTTTTGGGCCCCCCACTACAAAAAGGATGTGGACAAGTTGGAGAGAGTCCAGCGGAGGGCAACAAAAATGATTAGGGGGCTGGAGCACAAGACTTATGAGGGAATTAGGCTTGTTTAGTCTGCAGAAGAGAAGAATGAGGGGGGATTTGACAGCGGCCTTTAACTACCTGAAAGGGGGTTCCAGGGAGGATGGGGCTAGGCTGTTCTTGGTGGTGGCAGATGACAGAACAAGGAGCAACGGTCTCAAATTGCAGTGGGGATGGTCTAGGTTGGACATTAGGAAAATGTTTTTCACTAGGAGGGTGGTGAAGCACTGGAATGGGTTACCTAGGGAGGTGGTGGAATCTCCATCTTTAGAGGTTTTTAAGTTGTGCTTGACAAAACCATGGCTGGGATGATTTAGCTGAGGTTATCCTGATTTGAGTAGGGAGTTGGACTAGATATCTCCTGAGGTCCCGTCTGTTGAAGTAGAGTGTTTGGGCCTTAAACTTTGGTCAAGAGAAAGTATGTCTTATGGGTAAGGGAGGGGTAGAACAAAAAGTGGAAATGTGCTGGAAGTGTAACTGTCAGAACTGCAAAATGCTTGACCTGCAGTTTCATTTGTTACTGTGCTGCTGATGAAGAAATGAATGTTTCTGTAACCTAACACTGCTATAAATGTATGTTGAAATCTGCTTTAAAGCAGAGATCCTTTACTGACCAGAGGAAACTCTGTCCGTTTGGTTCTCTCCCTGCAATTGCTTGCATTTAATAAAAGTGTCTTATATCTCTGACGAGCCTCAACTAAACGCAGAGTAAAGCTTTGTTTCTTCCACACTTTCAACTCTAATATTCTATGACTCTATGATTCTAAGTTCAAAGAGAAAGATCAAGGGTCGGGGGAAACTCTCCTAGGGAAAGAGGTTGATAAAACTGGGATTGTTACTGTAGAAACGAGAGAAATAAGAGGGGATTTGAGAAGAGTCCATTAAATACTGACTGGCAGAGAGTATATCAAGAATCTGTTCTCCCTGTCTCATATCACAAGATCAAGAGGACATTCAATTAAACTGAAACATGGCAAATTCAAAACTGATTAAAAAAAGAATGCTTTCTTCACTCAGTGCATAATTAGACAAAGGAACTCATTGCCACAAGATGAAGTTGAGGGCAGGAGCTTAGCAAGAATTGGGTGGGTTTAGGATATTTGCATGGATTTAATCTTCCATTACAATTGATACAGCTAAATAAATATAATGGAAAGCCTGTACCCACACGTTTCAGAGCACAAGACAATCTCTGGCTGTTAGGTGTTAAGGTGACACCCTCATGATGGTCAGATTATTCCCACCAACATAAGTATAGTGGTTTCATTATCCTGCCTTGTTAACTGACAGGGGTAAGCAGAGACACCCATCAGCAACCCAGCTGCTTACCCTTCTCATGCTTGAATCCTGGTAACGTTTGCAGATGCCACAAAAATTGGGAGATTGTACATAATGAAGAGGACGGGTTACAGATTCAGAGTGATCTGGTAAACTGGGTCAAAGCAAAAAATACAAGTTCTAAGAGCAAAGAAGGTAGGTGATGCTTACACGTTGCTGGATTCTATCATGGGAAGCAGTGACTCTGAACAAGATTTGGGAGGGCATGATGGGGTAATTAGCTAAACATGAGCTCCCTGTGTGACCCTGTTGCTAAAAAAGTTAATATGCTCTTAGCATGATAAATGGGGAATCTCAATTAGAGGGAGAAAAGTTATTTTACCTCTTGCTTTGGCACTGGTGCAACTGCTGCTGGAATAATGTATCCAGTTCTGACGCCCACAATTAAAGCTGGATGTTCATCCACTGAAGAGGATTCAGAGAAGATTCACAAGAATGTTTAAAGACTAGAAATCCTGCCTTACAGTGATAGACTCAAAGTGCTCAATCTATTTAGTGTAAGAGAGGTGATGAAGGGGTGACTTGATAACAGTCTACAAATACCCACACAGGGAACAAATATAAGCTTTTCAGGCTAGCATATGAAGTTCAAGTTAGACAGTTTCTGACTATAAATGATGTGTACACTTTTTAAACAGAGAGTTAGACAAACTCTGACTATAAATAAGGTGTTCACTATTTAAATATAGAGAGTAATTAACCATTGGAGCAATTTACCAAGGGTCATGGCAGATTCTCCATCACTGAGAATTTCTAAACTAAGGTTGGATGTTTCTCTATAAGCTCTGCTCTAGGAATTGCTTGGATCAGGTCTCTGGCCTGTGCTATACAGGAGGTCAGACTGGATGATCATAGTGGTGCCTTCTGGCCTGAGGCTCTGTGAACACGTCCCTGCGGCACATACAGGAGTCAGCTGGAGGCATTTGGTTTGCAAGCTGGTGCCTGAGCCTAACTGAAGGCATTTTTCTTTTACTCATGTCAGTGCTGAATTTATTCCCACGGGGAAAAAGTCTCATGTGACTTTGAAGCTTTGAAAACGACACTCTAGGCGTGTTCTTCACAGGTGTGAGGCTTCCCGTGAGCCACTGCATGAAAGAAGTTTTCAGATAAGAAAAATACTGACGTTACCCCATAAAATCTGCACCTTGAGGAATGCATGTACAACTGTCCCCATTAATGGCAAACAGAGCTGGCTAACAAATGATCCCAAAGAGTGCCGGGTGCACCGTCTGTGTCCCAATGGCTCACTGTGTCAGCCAGTGGTGAAGGGCTCCTGCACGTGGCAGGTGTATTTACCTAGGCACTGACATGACTGTGCACACTTCTCAGCTTGCTCGTTGTTGCTGTGTAGCGTCCCCCGGTGTGTGTGGGAGCAACAAGAGTAGCAGCAGAGGTGCCTTGGCATCTGCTACTTGGGATGTGATGTTCCTCACCTTAGAGAAACCGTCACTATTGTCCACCTAGGAAAGGGAGCAGGTGGGAAGGGGGCACCTCACCCCTGCAGAAGAAGAGTTGTGGGGAGCTTGGGGCGGCTCGGAGGCTGTGGGAGCCACGGGTGATTGGGAAGCCTGGAGAAGATGCTGACCCCCAGCGTAGTGTTGGAATCAGAGAAGCCTGGGATGGGGAAGGAGTTTATAGACAGGCTGTCAGATCCACTGGGAAAATGCCTGAAGTTGTGTAATTAACATTCAACAACCATTTAAAAAAAAATTAAAAAATGAGTAAAGGTTGTGACATCCAGGCTGCAATTCTCTGGCTCTCCCGGGAAAACAGTCCCTGAGACCTGCCCAGACACACTGGGGAGAGGAAAGCTCCCAGCACTGGCCTGGGACCAGCAATCAGAAGAAAAAAATGAATTTCAGCAGTGCTGCCCGCCTGTCTATGCCTCCACTCCCTGCCCCCACAACACCCAGCACTGCCACACAGTGATCCCACTCACCTAGGACAAACACCACATGCCTTGCACACCACACAGTGACAGCTTGTACAAATATCTACACAGCCTGGGTTAAACTCTATGTATTCCTGCACCGGGGAAAGGGGGGATGGAGGAGGAGCAGCCTGCACAACCTGTCTGGGGGTGAAGGGAACCCCAGCAGCAGCTCAGTGTGTGCAGGGAAGAGGAGAGAGACAGACCGGAGGGGAGGGGATAGAGGACGTGGAGACTAAAAGGAGCCAGTGCGAGTAACCCATCCTCGAAACTACACAAAACTTTAGCAAATTCCTGCCAGCTGGAAACAGCTTCCTGATGCTGCTTTTACATGCTGGCAATTGCTGAAGTTGTCAGGAAAATGTTGTGGGATTAGTCACACAAGAAGGGATGGGCTAGAGCGAGGAAGGCATCAGACACAATCTACCAGAATGTGTCCACTTTACAGATACCCGTCTGGTCCCGTAGATTGCAGGAGGGCTAGTTACACCTCTTTGGTGTGTGAATTAGGCAGGATGTCCATTTCCTATTTTTCCCTCTTTCAGGACTCTGCACCACTGCGATCTGGATACTGCACGTCCCGCCCTCACAGACACTGTGTGTGCCTGGATCTCTCCCAGTGAGATTTCCAACACTGCCTGGTTTCCTCTAAGTCAAAAACATGTTTTTATTATTACTGCATTTTGATGCTTCTCATCTTCTACAGAGCCAAAGATGCAGGGGAACAGAGAGAGCAGCCCCTGGCCAAATTGTCACCCTAATTCTTTTGAACTTCTAAATGGTAAGTTTAAGATTTTCAGCTACTCACCTGTCAGTTCTTCTCTGACCCAGATGAGCTCACACATCCTTAGGGGCTGCAGGATGACTCCAGTTGGAGTCACAGGAGGCTCATGTCCGATGAAACACATACCATTTATTTAAGTTCCTAAATGTGGATTTGTGGTGAAATCCTGGCCCTGATGGGAGTTTTGCTATTGATCTCCAAGGGACCAAGATTTCACCCTTAGTGTTGAAGTTTAGGCTCCCTGCTGTGAAGAACTTGGTTTTAGGTCCTGTAGCTGTGAGAACTATTCTGTTCGGGTGCTGAAAGAGTCTGAAGGAAGATCCCCAGCTAATGTGACATCCTGAGACTGGGCATGAAAGACGGGGATTTCAAAACACAGGGGCCTTTATTTTGCTCTCAGTGATGCCAGTGTCAATATGGAGTGAGCCACTGAAGGCAGAATGTGAGAGCAAAATCTGGCCAGTCTGTAAAACCCTGTGTGACCCATTCGTCTTTGTGGGAACGGAATTATAAAATGGCGTTTGCCACGCCACTGTCACCCATGCTAACCCAGAAGCAGCCTGGGGGGAGTTGACTCAGCAACAGGAACTGCACGTATACATCACCTTGTAGGGGGATGACATAGGTCTCAGGACATGTCAGGCCATATCACCTGACTACATCACCTGGCTGGTGCATGGTCAGCGAGTGCCCAGCGATGTGGAAGCCTCTGGTTGGCTAAAAGCCAAGGGCCAATGGTCACCAAGGCATAGTAAACTGTTGCAGGTAAATCTTATAAAAGCAAGCAGCTAAGCAACCGTCTGTGGAGAGGAAATGAATCATCTAACACCAAGAATCTCACGCGTGCTAGTTTGGTGGGCTGTCGCATTCTCCCTGGCCCGCTTCACTATGGACTGATCACCCAGTAGGCGACCCTCCCCTGCCTCCAGAATCTAAGGCAGGTGGCAAAACCCCGTCTGCAGAATCTAAAGCAAACGGAGAACTGAACCTGAAACTGGCCAACGTAATGTATTACTGCTTAGGATTTGTAAGTATAATCTATTTGTTACTTGTTAGCTGTTAGTTGTTACATTTTGTTACTTGTTACTATTTGTTGCTTGTTAATTGTTATCTGTTATATGTATTCATAGACCCCTTTTGGATGGTGCACTTTGTACTTTCGTGCACAAGTTTCTCCAAGCCCTTTCTATCATTTGTTTAAAATAAAAACTTTGGCTTAAGAAAATAAGCCTTGTCACTGTCTCTCTGACCCCCAGTATCCAAAACGAACTTTTTCCTGGTACCGTTTGGTTCCGATTCGTCAGTCTTGTGAAATCTTGGCTCTCACACATACACACTGCAAAGGCTTTGACTACACATCTTAACCTGACAGTAAAGTTCCTGAACAGGAAAACTTGAGCGAACCAGAGAAAAAACCAGACAGACCAAAAAAAGGAAGATACTGAGTCAGTTAGAAGGACACAGTGAGAGACAAGGAAATGATCTTAAAAGAAGTATTTGTCTAAACTATTTACAATAAATCTTTAATTCCAATTTTAAATTTTAAATCCCTTCATGTTTCTGACAATATTAAACAGTTCAAGTCTCTGTGCTGGAGAATTCCTGCCCAGATTATTCTTCACTGGAACCATTCCTGAGCCCTTAGCACTAACATTATTGCAGAAACAGGCAACTCACCAGAATCCCACGCAGCAGAGATAAGAAATCTCCTTACTGTGACCTGAGAATGAGTGTACGAATCTCATGTCTGACACTCGCAGTGCTGGACAGGGACCTTTATTATTCCCTCATACAGTCCCTGTGGACTCTCAGGTTGGCCTGGAGTCCGGGACAATTCCCTGCACTCCGTGAGCAGTGGGAAGAGCAGAAAATAGACCCTGGGGAATTTCAGCCAAAGAGCCTCTCCTGAGAGTGAAGAAAAGATTCACTGAGAACAGAGGCTCAGATTGTCAGAGCACTGAGACTTGCAATAAAAAAGGCTCCAATTGTTGGGGCAAACTGAGTCCTGCAGACTTGCTAGAGTTGTCCTGCACTGCTAAAACCCCAGAGAGAAAAGAAGACCCAAGGGTTAGACGTGCTCATTTATCTATCAGCATTTCTGTGCTGCTGCTCATTGTCATAGAATCTGAGCATCTGCTGCTACTCCCGGCTGATGAGCCCTGTGCTGAATCCCTGAGACCACGACGTGCATGTGGATAGGATCTTGTGCATCCTTGTTTCAAATGTAGGATTTCCACACACAGTAACAGTTCCTCCCATCTGCCAACCTCTCTGACAGAGGGCAGCACAGATTGCCCCAGCTTAGTCATAAACCACTCGGTGCAATATCCTGCTGCCCACTGCCCTTGTGCCTTTGACAAGATCCCCCCGGGGTCTAGTGGATCATGCGCTGGTCTGGAACTCAGGAGACCTGGTCAATTCCCACCTTGGCCACAGAGCTCCTGTGTGACCTTCGACGTGTCATCTCGTAATCTGCTCTGGGCCACAGTTTCCCCTTAGTAATATAGGGAGAGAACTTCCCTTTCTCAGGGGGTTGTGGGGATAAAAAACTTTTAATTCTGGGGCGCCCATATGGGGACCAGCAGTGAGGAGTGTCATATGAGGACCCAGAGGTACAGCTGTGCTTGTCTATCTCAATCTATTTCCTTTATCCTATTTCAGTGCTATGCCCCACTGTAATTTGGATACTGCACACCCTTCCCTGCATACTCTGTGCTCCTCCCTCAGTTAATGCAGGAAGAGTTCTGTGTCCCTATTCTCCCCCTCCAGGGTCTCCACAACTCCTCCTAATATCCCCAGTCCAGTCTCATTGGAACTATATTTAGTCTAGAGCTTTGAAAGTCTCCGTGTATCATTTTCATTGGTCTCTCAGCATTTGTGCTCCCATTTTCAACTGTCCAAAAATATGGCTTTGGGGAATCACATATCATCCAGTCCAGGGAAAAAACGGTTCCTAGCCTTTCATAACTTTTGTTCCTCAAGGGGCGTGGCTCATGTCCATTCCAAAGTAGATGTGTGTGCACCACATGCACCGTGAGTGGAAGGTTTTCCCCTTAGTGGTATTCATTGGGTCAACTCCAGTGTTCTTGGTGCTGCTACATGGGATTCTGCCGACCCTCCACCCACTCAGTTCCTTCTTGCAACCTAACTCCAACAGAGGAAAAGCCAGGAGGTGGGGGGGAGGGTGTGTCTTGGAATGGACATGAGCAACACATCTCGAAGAACAACAGTTATGAGAGCAGAGAAGAGAGCACGTCACCAGGGGCTATAATGGGGGCCCAATGAGCCTTGATAGTACTAGAGTGAGATCCCAGACTAGGATCAGCTGGCACATTTGAGGATACAGCCTGTCCAGGATCTTGAAAAATTGGTTGGCAATTGAGGTGGTGAAGACAGATCGGCGGCTGTCCCACGAATGGAACACTGAAACCACAGCGAGGCAGACGCTCATCGATGAAACCGATGGCCCCTGCTACTTAAGTGTAGTAAGCAGGATGAATGGTGTGGATGATTGCAGGGGTAAAATACATTTCTCCACAGATCAGATCAAGAACCTCTTCCACTTGTCCAGGTACATCACTTTACTGGATGGTTTTCTACTCCCTAGAAGGACCTCTCTAGTGGTTCCAGAGCATATCAACTCTAAAGAGTTCAGCCATGGGGATTCCAGGCCTAAAGATCCAGACGGGTGGAGAGCCAACATTGACGAGGCCAGGCTGGGGCTATCAAGGTCATGGAAGTTCCTTCACTCCTCACCTTCTGCAGAACTATGCCTATGAGTGGAGTGTGCGGGAACACGAGGAAAGGAAATACAAAGAAGGAATACGCCTGCAACCAAGTTTGGGCTAAAGGTTCAGGAAGGAGCAGAACTGCAGACACTTCCTGTTGTGCCTTGTTTTGAACAAGCCTCTATGGAAACACCCCATCTATGGAAGATGTTCTTCATGGTGTCCCAGTGAATGGATCAGTCATCTTTGGAGAAGGATCTTCAGAAATGATCCACTAGATCATTCTGTGTGCCTGGAAGACAAGAAGGCTCAAGATGGATTGAGGGGTCACACTGAATTCTCACAGGGGGAGTGCTTCCTGTCACTAGGGAGAGGTGAGTGCTCTACCTTGTCTGTTTATTTAGAACATTGCTGTAATATTGTCTGTAAGAACCGATACTACTTTGCCCTGCAGGTGGTTCTGGAACATTTCGCAGGCAAGCCGCAAGTCTCTGAGCTCTCTGACATTGATATGCAGAAGGAGCTTTGCCAGGCACCAAAGGCACTGAGTCCTGAAGCTCCCCAAATGAGCCCTCCACCCCAGTGGCAAGGTATCCATAACTAGAGAAATTGAAGACTGTCGTCTCGAGAATGGGACCTCTGGACAAATTGAACTCAGGGCCTGCCACCAAAAGACAGTATCGGTTACTGAGGGAGGAAGTGTGATCATCATGTCTAAGTGGGCCCTATCGTGTCCGTACACTGACACTAGCCAGGACTGTAGGGGGCTGAGCCTCAATCTCACATGTTGCACAATGTACGTGGCCATATGCCATTGGCATTTCAGGCAATGTCTTGCGTAGTGGTAGGATGTTTTCTGTCACCTTCTATGATGGTGCCCCTGGCCTGGAACCAGGTTTCTGGAAGGAAGGCTCTGGCCTGGACCGAGATGAGGACTGCCCCTCTGAAATCTATTATTTGAATATGTGGGAAAGTTAACATCTGTACAGTTATTAGCAGTCCTAACTGTTCAAAGCTTGTCCGTATCTAGTGTGAACCCTTTGTTTCCTCAGAAAAGCCATGCCTGACATTCACTGGGCAAAAATGTGAGGAACTGCTGATAGGCCAAAGGGGAGGACAGTAAACTGGTAGTGACCCTGGTTCACGATGAATTCAAGGGGTCCGAACAATTAGTGTCTTCTCATCGGTATATCGCAGAGAGCTGCCTCATGCGTATGAGGGGGTCTTTTAGGCCTTTGAGTCACTTTAGGAACTTCTAGTCCACCAAAAGAATCCCACTGCAACCATTATAGATACTATCTGTAATAAACACACAAGCACAATGGGACGTAATGCTAGATTTAAAATCCCAGTGGCAGTAGGGGACCATCCCAATAGGGTCTCCCACCAACTGTGCTTTGTGGCAGCTTTTGCAGCATCTACGACTTCAATTACTTTAGTCCCATCATGTTTGACTATCATATTTACAGTCTTCAGTTGTTCCTGATTGTGGGTAAGAAGGGTTATCATGTTTGAATGTGTTAGCATGCGTTGTACCAAATCAGTATTGACTCCTAATATCACAGGTTGAACATATTCTATAACATTAATATCTACTATTAATAACTGAAATATATTCTTTGATACTTCATAAACTACATCACACAATTCCAATACAGCAACATTGCAATAACATTTGTTTTAGGCAGGATTAACATCTTCTATAAATTCCATTAATCACAATTTGGGTACACTGAATGCATAAACAAACACAACCTTGTCCAATGTACATAATGGTAGAATTAATGCTATTATTGGCTAATAAAGCATATTGACGATTCCATACATCGAAGTCATCTTTCTTACAAGGGTATGTAAATTGTGTCAGTGGTTCTTCACAAATATATCCCAATTCTGATCCCAACATGGTTTCACGTGTGCAGCTTTGTAAACTAACCAATTGAGCTTCATTTCCTTCTTTCAATCCCCATGTCAGATGTTCAATAGGCCATAGCACTCCAGTTTTTACATTGAGGTCTAGGGGGATTACTCCATGTATGTCTAAAATGCGAGCGCAGATATTGTCATTACATATGCTGTAATCACTTGAGCCTGGGTATCTATTGTGAAATTTAGCATCTTCCACCTATGACTTAAGTCGCTTTCTTGGGTGGTGGCATCATCCCAAATCCATTTCTTTATTTCATCCATTAAGTCCTTGTTGGATGATATGTTGGCCTATTCCTTGAGCCCAAAGCTGTGCATGTATGCAACCTAAAACTTTGGAGGTAGCAGTTGTAGCCTGATTTTATAGTTATTAATTTATTGAATAGGGTAATAGATTTGCCAATTGCTTTAATTAAAGGATCATGGGGTTCGTGTCCTAAATCAGGCTTCAGGTAAGTTTTATAAGGACCCCGGGTACAACACAGGAAAAATTTCAGTGATAACCAGGATTTGTATAATTTTATAAATTTATTAAAACAACACAAAATAATAAACAAATGATTACTATAGAGAAAATAAAATGAATAATCAAATTGATAATGGATTAATACAATCTTAAAAGTAAAGACTTATTTGATAGATATATTTATGATATGCTTTATACTAGTATACTCACACCCTTCCTGGACTTGGTGAAAGAGATGTCTAATTCCTCAAGTTGGAGTTGAGTGGAATAAGAGCTGCTTTAAAGCTAAGAGCTATAAGCTAAGACTAACATTACAACTTTAATAATATAAAATAAAGAATAAATCTTAACACTAAATAAAACTTCAAACAGGGATAGCTGACAGTCGACTGCCCCGATGAGCTGGATTTGATCTTACTTATACCCCCCCCAAGAATATGTGTCCTACATCCGGGGCCATACTTGTCCTTTCCACCTTCAAACTTTTGGGATACATGTTGTCTATTGGCTACTAGGTTCGTACGTATTATTGACGTATCCACATCCTTCTCCAGGTGGTCTTTTATCTCACCTTTGTTATTTCTAGCTTATTGTGGGTTCTGTGGTGTTCTTGTGAAGTTTCTTGGTAACCAGGACAGCCCCTTCCCCTTTTAATGTCTCTTGACTTATCTAGGGTAAAGGTTATGACCATATAAGTCCTATCCTGTCCTACATTGATACTTATCTAAACCAAAGGTTGACGTAACCTGTCTAGGGTAAAGGTTATGACCATATATATATCTTATCCTATTCTACATCTATCTAAACCAAAGGTTGAATATATATATATATCTTAACAGTAGCTGTCATCCAGGATGTGGCCTGGAAGGTACCTTGCATTACAGCTGAATAAAATATCTAATTTTATTATTTCATCACACAATCATATCAAAATATATATGAAAATATCTCTAATAATAATGCAAGCAAGCAGGCTAGTTCTATAGGCTACACAGTTATCATAATTTTTGTGAGGTTTAATAGGCTCAGGTGTGCTTTTTCATTGTTCATTTCCCGTGATACCAATATATCCCCAGGTAACTTTTCTCCATATCCCAAGGCTAAATGAGTGTGTACTATGGGATCTGATAGGGCTCCTAGGATACTTAACTTATTTATCAAAACATCTTCATTAATGGCATTCAGCACTCTTGATGATGCTCCTATACCTCCCAAAATACCTCTTACAATGTCTCACTTGGGATGTGCATGTGTGTTAGCGTTGTGTGTTACCCAGGTGTCCATCCAGTGCAGTCATTCTCATACTAGGGGTGTTAGAAAAGGTGCACAATGGGGATGTAGGCAGGATATGTTAATATGTTAATGTTTTGTATGCCCTGCATGTACTTTCACATGTGCACCTTTGGGGGCTCCAGTACTTGGCTCTTATCAATTTCTTTTAACACCAAGTCCCCAACATTGTATTCTCTATTCACTCAGCTACATCACTTGTACATCACTACACTTGTAGAGGGATTCACTAAAACCCATTGTGGATAGTATACCTTGAGTTCAGTAACAGGTGTCTTTCCCTTTATTAAGTGGAATATCCCGATGTAGTAATAGCTAAAATCGGCTTTGTTGTAAATTACTTCGGACTGATTTTGACACCATAACAGTGTGTTGCTCTGTTCCTCTCTGATCCAATTCACTTTGTGTAAATGAATCAAATCATCTGGGCCGGCTTCTTCTCGGGAGGTGCTCATTTTGGCGACATTAATTGTGAGTTTCCCTCAAAATTAGCGAAAGTCAGTATCTTAAGCTCCAAAGCATCTTCTCCCAGCCACGCGGTAGTGGGAAGGGGTACCACCCCACAACATCTGCCTGAGATTGCACCATCTTTCCCGTTCACACCAGCATAGCGTATCAAACACACTCAGTAAAACAGTAACAAGAACACCATACAAATCTCCGTCATATTGCATGTCTTGTTCCTGTGTTTCCCTGTGCCATCATGGATCTGTGTGATAACTGTCTACAAACAAAACACAAAACAAAAGTGGGATCTATAGACCCCATTAGTGTCAATTATTTACAACATATTTAATTTCCATATCTGCTGTTATCCAGCGGCCTGTGAAATCATATGGCATAATAGAGAAATTGTACAGTTCTATGAATTGTGAAGGGAAAACAAGATGGGGTCTCTGTTTTTGCTGAGAACTGATTTTAGAAATGGCTGTAAAAAGCCTGAGATAGAAAATGTTCTTTTAGCAGTTATTTAATCTTAGAATGTTTTGAAGTAATGAAATAGTTAAGAGGTCTAGATGCTAGTAGAGATGGAGTGCAGAGAAAGACCTTGTGACTTAGATAAGGAAAGTTGCAAGTATTCAGTTAGAAAATTCCTAGATAATACTTTTTAGTGTGTATGACCATGGAAACTGTGACGTGTAAAAATTTGTTTATACCACCCTATAAATACGGTCAGTTTTTTGGAAGCAAGCGTCGTTCCTTACATTTGAAGGGACCATCTTCTTTACGTAAAGAATAAACTTTATCTTTGCTAAATCTGTTGTCTGGCTAATTCAGGACTATCCGCTGAGCAAGAGAACTTGTAAGTAAGGACCCCTGAGTTTGGGTTCTTCCACAGAATATGCACACCTGTAGATAATTTAGGTCGGATCAGTTTAGAAGGGTGAACTATCGTCATGCTTCAGGGCATAAATAGAGAATCAGCTGGGGTAGGAAGGAATCCTCATCCCGCTCCACGGGTTAGTATTGTACAATTTGATACATGACAGTGGCTTGAGGTCCTCCTCTGAATTATTCAAGACTGGGCACTTGGAAAGGCAGGATACTGGCTCAAATGGGTGAATGTTCTGATCCAGGAAGGAAAATTCCTATGTTCTTATGTTTAATGCTTCCTATGTTTGAGTGGTCCATAAACCGCCTTCTGGGCAGAACATTTATAAAGATGGAAAAAGAAAACTCCCATCAGCCTGATTTTCTGAGGTGATGAACACCTGCCAGTCCCAATGGAAGATGCTCAGTTCCTCTGAAAATCAGACCATATATCTATACGGCCAAATTAAAAAAGATGAGCAGATACTGCACATGACAAGAAAGGAATTATGGTTTGACAGGGAGGAACCATGATTATTGATTAAAACCTGGGAGTCAGGAGTTCTCATTTTTATTCGTGGCTCTGCCACAGATTCAGTGGGGGAACTGAGGTAAAGCACTTCCACATTTCTGACTCAGCTTCTCTGGGATGTGGTGCAGATTGATTAGTTCATGATTGAGAAGCACTTTGAGAGCCTAGGAAGGAAGGAGCTAGAGAAAGGACATAGTGTGTTATTAATTATGTATCTGTTTAGGGAAACACCCAAACTCTTGGCATCAAGGATTGATTTTCCTCACTCACCGGAGTCAGTTAGTGATAATAATTCATTCATATCAAGTCTCAGAAATCTGCATCTACCTCCTCCTTTTAGTGCAAGACTCAGTGGTATTTTCAGGACTTTTGAAATAACAAAAATAGCTCCGTCCTATCTAGGTCTCAAATTGCTTTACGAAGGAAGTATATCAGAGTCTGCACCACTCAGCGTGGGAGGAATCCAAAGTGATAATGAATGACATTGATTTCACTCTTGCCTTTGATCTAAAAGAATCATATTGTGCTTCACATACTTTTAGATTTCATTTAAAAAACGTATACAGAAGTCACCTGCCACTGAAATGCAGCCACCTCTTGGGTGGAAAGTGATGTGTTTAACAGTGCACAGCAACACTACACAGTAACTTTACAACAGGAAAGGAGGTATACCATGTTTGAACTTAAGTTGCCTTACACACTTTTAGATTTGTTTTACAAAACAATGCAAAAAGATAAAAGTCAATAGCGTTAAAAGACCACAAACCTTGTCTCGCTTGTGTCAGTCTCAACTGAGGCAAGACTCAACTAGGAGATGTGGCAGGAGTTATCAGAGAAGGCCTCGTCCCTCCTCAACTTGCAGGCCTAGGTCTGTGAGAGAATCATGCGGGTGAAATCAGACGATTTGTAGGTGTGACTGAGGATAGCACACCAGAACAGTTTCTGGGTCTAATCTCCCTTTTTTTATTTGGACCAGTTATCTGACTTCTATCCGGGGTCAGCACATATTAGTTAAGATCTTAGGGTGCTAATCACAATAGGATGGGGATACTCCCTGCAGTTGAGTTGTTCCCCTCCTTTACACCCTCCCTCTCCATCCCTCTTCAGGGACCCTTCTCATGAGCAGCTTCTAATCCAGGAGTTGCAAACATCCCTAAAAGTGGGAGCAGTAGAGGAGGTTCCTCTGGCGCTAAGAGGCAACACTTTCTACTCCCGTTATTCCCTAATCCCGAAAGCCAAGGGCCATCTCAGAACCATCCTGGACCTGCGAAACATCAACAGATTCATGAAGAAGGTGAAGTTTTGCATGGTCTCCTTGGCCTCCATTATCTGTTCTCTGCATCTAGGCGACTGTATGCTGCTTTCGACTTGAAGGATGCGCACTGTCACATCTCAGTCCTTCCGAGTCACATAAGAGTCCTCCAATTCATAGTGAACCAAGGTCACTACCAGTTTAGTGTCCTCCCCTTTGACCTATCAGCAGCTCCTCATGTATTTGCCAAGTCCATGGCAGTCATTGCAGCATTTCTGAGGAAACAAAAGGTCCAGTTTTACCCTCACCTTGACAATTGACTGATCACGGGCCGCATCAGGGGACACAAGGATTCCGAAGTAAGCTAAATACGGACAAGCTTTGAAAAGTTAGGCCTGCTAATAAATGTACAGAAGACAACTCTCTCATTTGTTCAAATAATATATTTCAGAAGGGGCGGTCCTCAACTTGGTACAGACCAGAGCCTTCCTTCCAGAGATCTGGTTCCGGGCCAGGGGCACCATCATAGAAGGTCACAGAAACCTTCCTACCACTACACAAGACATTGCTTGAAATGCCTGTGGCATATGGCCACTTACACCTACGTTGTGCAACATGCGAGATTGAGGCTCAGACCTCTGCAGTCCTGGCTAGTGTAAGTGTATTGACAAGACATGGACCACTTAGACATTTTGGTCACACTTCTCCCTCAGTAACCGATACCGCCTTGTGGTAGCAAGCCCCAAAGTCAGTTTGGTCCAGGGGTCCCATTCTCGAGACAACACCCTTCACTTTCTCTAGTTACAGACGACTTGGCACTGGGCTGTCGAACTCTTGTGGGGAACTTCAGGACCTAGTGCCTTTGGTGCCAGGCGAATCTCTTCGTTCATATCAATGTCAGAAAGCTCAGAGGAGTGCGGCTTTCCTGTGAAATATTCCAGAACCATCTGGAGGGCAAAGGCGTGTCGGTTCTTGCAGAGAATACAACAGCGATGTTCTAAATAAACAGACAGGGTGGACCACTCACCTCTCCTTAATGCCAGGAAGGCCTCCCCCTGTGAGAATTCTGTGTGACCCCTCAATCCATCTTGAGACTTCTCATCTCCCGGGTACACAGAATGAGCTAGTGGATGATTTCAGAAGATCCTTTTCCAACCATGAGTGGTCCATTCACTGGGACACCATAAAGAACATCTTTTAAAGATGGGGTTTTTCCATATAGGATTGTGCAAAATAAGGCACAACAGGAAGTGTCTGCAGTTCTGCTCCTTCCTGAACCTTTAGCCCGGGCTTGGTTGCAGGTATATTCCATCTCCATATTTCTTTTCTATGTATTCCCACCCGCTTCACTCATACACAGAATTCTGCTTAAGGTCAGGAGGGAAGGAACTTCCATGATAATTATAGCCCCAGCCTGGCCTCGTCTAAATTGGTTCTCCACCTTTCCGAACCTTTAGGCCTGGCAGTTCCATGGCTGGACTCCTTAGAGTTGACATGCTCTAGAGACACTGGAAATGTCCTTCTAGAGAGTAGAAAAACATCCAGTAGAGTTATGTACCTTGAAAAGTTGAAGAGGTTCTTTATCTGGCCTGTGGAGAAAGGAGTTTTACCCCTGCAGTCATCCAGACCATTCATCCTGGACTGCTTAATAAATAAATTATGGACCCCATAATAAAACAGTTTTTATCCTCATCACCCCCTGAGACAGGGAAGCACTCTCCCTATTTTACAGAGGGGAAACTAAGGTCCAGAGTAGATTACTAGATGACACGTCCGAGGTCACACAGGACCTCTGTGCCCGATCTGGGAATTGATGAGGTCTCCTGAGTTCCAGACCACTGCATAATCCACTAGACCAAAGGGGGAAACTGTGAAAGGCACAAGGGCAGTGGGCAGCGGAGTCTCATTGAATGTGGATGGACAATGGGCACCTCATTCACCTCTGAACATCTCCCCGCACCCTCCCTACCCCAGTGAGAGTCTGTCTCTTTATCCCAGACGTCAGACCACAGCCTTCAGGGCAAGTACTGATCCTTGAAGGGGCTCAGGAAACTGTGCTTCTCTATGGCAGGATATTGCACCCTGAGGGGCTTACACTAAGCTGGGGCAATCTGTTTTGCCCTCTGTCAGAGAGGCTATCAGATGGGAGGGACTGTTACTCAGTATGGAAATCCTACGATTGAAACAAGGATGTGCAAGTTCCTGTCCACGTTCACGTCATGGTCTCATGGATTCAGCACAGGACTCATCAGCCGGGAGTAGTAGCAGATGCTCAGATTATATGACAATGAGCAGCAGCACAGAAATGCTGATAGATAAATGAGCACGTCCAACCCTTGGCTCTTCTTTTCTCTCTGGGGTTTTAGCAGTGCAGGACCTCTCTAGCAAGTCTGCAAGACTCATTTTGCCCCAACAATCTGAGCCTCTGTTATCGGTGAATCATTTATTCACTCTTGGGGGTAGATCCTAGGTTGAAATTCTCTAGGGTCTCTTTTCTGCACTTCCCGCTGCTCACGGAGAGCAGGGAATTGTCCCACACTCCTGGCCAATCTGAGACTCCGCGGGGACTGTACAGGGGAATTATAAAGGTCTATTTCCAGCATTGCAAGTGTCAGACGTGAGAGTCGTATGCTGATCTTCAGGTCACAGTAAGAAGATTTCCTCTCAGCTGTGTGGGATTTTGGTGAGTTGCCTGTTTCTGCAATAATGTTAGTGCTAAGGGCTCGGGAAGGGTTCAGGTAAGGAGCAAATCTGGGCAGGAATTCTCCAGCATGAAGATTAAAGATTTATTGTAAACAGTTTAAAGAAATATTTGTTTTTTAAAACCATTTCCTTGTCTGTTACTGAGTCCGTCTATCTGCCTCAGTATCTCCCTTTTTTTGGTCTGTGTGTTTTTTTCTCTGTTTCGCTCAAGTTTTCCAATTAAGCAACTTTACTGCCAGGTTAAGAAGTGTAGCCAGAATCTCTGCAGTCGGTATCTGTGATAGCCGAGATTTCAAAACACGAATGGGTCACACAGGATTTTACAGACTGGCCAAATTCTCCTCTCACATTCTGCCTTCAGTGGCTCACTCCAGATTGATGCTGGCATGACTGAGAGCAAAATCAGGGCCCCTGTGTTTTGAAATCCCCATCTTTCATGCCTGGTCTCAGGATGTCACATAAACTAGGGGTCTTCTGTCAGACTCTTTCAGCACCCGAACAGAATAGCTCTCGGTGAGGCAGGACCTGAAGCCAGGATCTTCACAGCACGGAGCCTAAAGTTCCACACTAAGGGTGAAATCTTGGTCCCTTGGAGATCAATGGCAAAACTCCCATCAGGGCCAGGATTTCACCCCAAATCCACATTTAGTGACTTAAACAAAAGGCCTGATTTTCACCGACCATGAGCCTCCAGTGACTTCAACTGGAGTCGTCCAGTGGCCTTTAAGGAAGGGTGAGCTCAACGGGACCAGAGAAGAACTGACAGGAGAATAGTTGAAATCTTAAACTCACAGCTTAGTCGTGGAAAACAATTAGGGTGTCAATTTTTTTAGGGGGGTTCTGCTCTCTCTGTTCACCTGCATCTCTGATTCTGTGCAGAATGAGAAGTGCCAAAATACAGTAAAAATAAAAGCATGTTCTTGACTTACAGAAAATCAGGCAGTGTCAGAAATCTGTCTCGGGGAGATCCAAATATGTACAGTGTGTGTTTGTGGGGTGGGACATGCAATATCTGGATTGCAGGGGAACAGGGTCCTGAAACAGGGAGAAATAGGGAATGGACATCCTGCCTAATTCACACAGCAAAGAGGTGTAACTTAACCTCCTACAAACTCTGGGGCCAGAGCGGTGTCTGTAATGTGGACACACTGTAGTAGATTGTCTCTGACACCCTCCCCATCCACCCCATTCCTCCTCCCGTGACCAATCCTACAACAGCCTCGTGGCAACTTCAGCAATTGCCAACATGGAAAAGCAACATCAGGAAGTTGTGTCTGGGTTTCCAACTGGCGAGAATACGCTAAAGCTTTGTGCCATTTTGAAGAAGAGTTACTCGCACTGTTTCCTTTTAATGTCCACGACCTCTCTCCCCTTCTCTCGGGTCTGTCCCTCTCTCTTTCGCTGGATATGCTGAGCTGCTGCTGCCGGGGTTCCCTTCACCCCCGGAAAAGCTGTGCAGGCTGCTCCTCCATCCCCACATTCCCCGGCGCAGCCAGACCAGCACTTAACCTACGCTGTGTAACTATTGGTACGAACTGTTAATGTGTGGTGTGTCCGGCACCTGGTGTTTGTCCTGGGTGAGTGGAATCACTGTGTGGCAGGGCTGGAGGTTGTCGGGGTGGGGAGGGAGATGTACACAGACATGCGGGTAGCACTGCTGAAATTCAAATTTTCTTTCTGATTGATGGTCCCAGGCCGGTGCTGGGAGTGTTCCTGGCCCCATGTGTCTTTGGGCTGCTGTCAGGGCCTTTTCCCATGGGCGAGCCAAAGTATTGCAGCCTGGGTGTCACAACCTTTACTAATTTTTTCCCCAGTTTTTTTTAATGGTTGTTGAACGTTAATTAAGCAACTTTAGTTTTATTTTCCTCAGGTTTCCCAGTAGAAAGAACCATTGATCTTTGCTCCTCAGCTAGGTCCGTCTCCCATCGAATCTCACCCCGTTTATAATCTCCTTCCATGTTCCAGGCTGCTCTGATTCCAGCACTACACTGGACGCTAGTGTCTTCTCCAGGTTTCCCAGTTACCCGTGGTTCCCACAGACTCCGAGTCCCACCAAACTCTCCACAACTCTTCCTCTGCAGAGGTGAGTTACCCCCGTCCCACCTGTCCATTGTCTATGGGGGATCAGTGTGTGGGTCTTCGGGGTCTGCTACACAGGAACAACGAGCAAGCTGAGAAGTGGGCACAGTATATAACGAGAGCTAGGAATTCTGGGTCATGTCAGTGTTAGTTAAATACAGCTGCCATGTGCAGGCGACACTCTGGCCACTGGCTGACACAGTGAGCCACTGGGACACAGAAGCTAAATCTGGCACTCTCTGGGA
Organism: Emydura macquarii macquarii; assembly: GCF_026122565.2. Lineage (NCBI taxonomy): Eukaryota > Metazoa > Chordata > Testudines > Chelidae > Emydura > Emydura macquarii. The sequence continues at coordinate 94,133 of NW_027131506.1, forward strand.
TCACTTGTTAGCCAGCTCTACTAGCCATTAATGGGGACAGTCGTACATACATTCCTCAGGGTGGAGATTTTATGGGGTCACGTCAGTATTTTTCTTATCTGAAATGTTTATCCATGCCGTGGCTCACAGGAAGCCTCACACCTGTGAAGAACACACCTAGAGTGTCATTTTCAAAGGTTCAAAGTCACATGAGACATTTTCCCTGTGGGGCTAAATTCAGCACTGTCACGAGTAAAAGAAAAATGCCTTCAGTTAGACTAAGGCACCAGCTAGGAGGCAAAATGCCTCCAGGTGACTTCTGTATTTGCTGCAGGGACGTGTTCACAGATACCCAGGCCAGAAGGCACCACTGTGGTCATCTAGTCTGACCTTCTGTATAGCACAGGCTAAACACCTGCCTCCAAGGAATTCCTAGAGCAGAGTTTATAGAGAAATGTCCAACCTTGGTTTAAACAACGAGAGTCTTGTAGCACCTAAAAGTCTAACAAATTTCTGTGGGCTGCAACCCACTTCGTCAGATGCAAACCTTGGATTAGAAATTCTCAGTGATGGAGAATCTGCCATGACCCTTGTTAAATTTCTCCGAGGGTTAATTACTCTCTCTGTTTAAAATCTGTACTTCTCATTTATAGTCAGAAATTGTCTAACTTCAACTTCCAGCCATTGGAGGTGTCAGACCTTTCTATGCTAGCCTGAAAAGCCCATTATTCAATATTGGTTCCCTGTGTGGGTGCTTGTAGACTGTTATCAAGTCACCCCTTAACCATCTCTCTTACACTAAATAGACTGAGCACTTTGAGTCTTTCACTGTAAGGCAGGATATCTAGTCTTCAAACATTCTTGTGGATCTTCTCTGAATCCTCTCCAGCGTATCAACATCCAACTTTAATTGTAGGTGCCAGAACTGGACACATCATTCAAGCAACAGTTGCACCAGTGTCAAAGAGAGAGGTAAAATAATTTCTCTTCCTTGACTTGAGATTCCCCTGTTTATCATGCCAAAATCACGTTAGTTCTTTTGGCCACAGGGTCACGCAGTGAGCTCATGTTTAGCTAATTACCCCTTCACACCACCCACATCTTGTTCTCAGTCACTGCTTCCCATGATAGAGTCCCCGATTGTGTAAGTGTCGCTTGCCTTTTTTGTTCTCTACATAGCTATATTAGAACACATATTGTTTGTCCCAGCCCAGTTTACCCACAAGTCCACATCACTGTGAATCAGTAACCCGTCCTATTAATTATTTCTGCTCCCCTGAGTTTTTTCGACATCAGCAAACATTATCAATATTCAGTCATGAGAAGGTTAAGCAGCTGGGTGTCTCTGCTTATGGTTTATCAAATCTACAGTTTATCTAGTCAAATGTCCTCTCTCTGACAGCCACAACTCCAGGGGCTGCCGAAGAAGCTGTTGGGGAGGATAACCTGACCATCCTGAGGGTGTCATCTTAATGTCTAACAACTAGAGAATGGTTTGTTCCATGAAAAACGCAGGCATACAGGTTTTCCATTATATTTATTTAGCTGTAACTTTTGTAAAGGAAGATTCTTACTATCCATGTAAATGCCCTAAACTTTTCTGATTCTTGCTCAGCTTCCGGCCTCAACTTCATTTAGTGGCAGTGACGTCCTCTGTCTAATTATACACTGAGTGAAGAAAGCATTCTTTTTTTAATCAGTTTTGAATATGACATGTATTAATTTAATTGAATGTCCTCTTGACCTTGTGTTATGAGACAGGGAGAAAAAATTCTTTATATGCACTCTACCAGTCAGTATTGATAGACTCTTCTCAAATCCCCTCTTATTCCTCTCCCTTCTAAGGTAACAATCCCAGGCTTTTCAACCACATTCCTTGGGAGAGTTTCCCCAGGCCCTTCATCTTTCTTGTTGCCCTTCCCTTAACCCCTCTATTTCTGCAATATCCTGTTTGAGAAGGGTGCTCAGCACAGCACAGAGAAGTCCAGAGGAGGGTGAAGCATTGACTGATTGATCCTATGGCACTGTATTTTTGGTATTATTCCCCATTCCACCCCTCCTGTGTCCCAGTGTTTTGCTCACTTTTTGTCCAAGTATCCACTTTGAGGAGGGTTTCACAGAGCTGTAAACCATTACACCAGGTCCCTGCCTTGAGTTCATACAGTCAAATTGGACCCTTGTTAGGTGTTTGAGGAGTTCAAGTTTTTCCCCCAATTAGGTGTAGATGTTGCACTTACTGATATCGAACGTCATCTCCCATCAAGCTCCTTGTACATTGGGCTTCGTTAGCTCCCTCTCAGGAGATCTTTGGACTGGACTACGGCTTAAATTATTTGGTGGCATTTGGAAAAAAAATCATAGAATATTAGTTTTGGAAAAGAGCTAAGACCTAAGGACCTGAGAACAGCCTAGCTCCATCCTCCCTGAAACACCCCTTGAGGTCATTGAAGGCTGATATCAAATTCCTCCTCATTCCTTTCTTCTTCAGACTAAGCAAGATTACTTCCCTCAGCCTCCCCTCATAAGGTATTTGTTCCAGTCCCCTAATCATTTTGTTGCCCTCCACTGAACTCTCTCCAATTTCTCCACAGACTTCCTGTAGTGGGGGCCCCAAAACTGGACACAATACTCCAAATGTTGCCTCAGCAGTGCTGACTAGACAGGAATACAGTTGTCTCCTCATTGCTCACCCCTATTTCTAGATAGTTGGAACTATAAAATATTTACCATGTTATTTGTTATCGCGTCTGTAACCCCCCTCAATGGGCTTTTCTCCCTTCTCAGGACTTGAGCAAATCTGAGTCTGATCGGTGACTCGACCACCTCATGTCATCTTTCAACCTTACCTCCTCCGGCCCACCAACGTTCATCTTAAATGGCATCCCTTGGCTGGAAGCTGACCACATCAGGATTTCTATCCCTTTCTCTATGTTCTACCTCATCACCCTGTTGGGAAATGTCACGGTTCTTTTTGTTGTCAGCAAAGAGCAGACCTTGCACAAGCCCATGTTCCTGCTGCTCTGCATGCTGGCACTCACAGACATTGGCCTGTCAACCTGTGTCATGCCGAAGGCACTGTGCATATTTTGGTTTGGTTTCAAAGACATCACTGTGGATGGCTGCCTCACCCAGCTCTTCTTCCTTTATGTGTTTGCTATTACGCAATCAGCCGTCCTCGTGATAATGGCCTTCGATCGCTACATCGCCATATGTGAGCCTCTGAGGTACGCCACCATCCTCACCAATGCACGAATTGTTAAGCTAGGGTTAGTGGGTTTGATACGAGCTGTTCTCTTGATTCTGCCAGAGACCCTGCTACTGCGGAGGCTGCCATTCTGCACCAACCGTGTTATCCTCCACACGTACTGCGAGCACATGGCTGTGGTGAAGATCTCGTGCGGGGACACCGCAGTCAACCGGGTGTACGGCCTGGTGATAGCATTTGTGATCATCGGGTTAGACCTGACACTCATTGGCCTGTCCTACGGGCTGATCATCAGAGCCGTCAACAAGATCTCCTCAAAAAAAGCCCACCAGAAAGCCCTCAACACCTGCACAGCCCACATCTGTGTGATGCTGATGTCTTATACTCCCTACCTCTTTTCCACCCTGACACACAGGTTCGGTCAGGGCATCGCTGCCCATGTTCACATCCTCTTGGCCAACCTCTATCTCCTTGTGCCCCCCATGCTCAACCCTATCATTTATGGGGTGAAAACCAAAGAGCTTCGTGACAAAGTGGGAAAATACACCTGCAGAAGGTGATCGCTTCGGGCCACTGACTTTAAACGTATGTGACAGGCGGGGGAAAGGATGATTCCTCATTAATCAAGGGTGCTCTGTCCCAATTTGGTTGAGCTGAGCTTTGTGGAAGTTCACAGTTTCAGAACGTCCTCACACCTAATGTCTTATCACTCCATCACCAAGCACTGCCCTCTCATTGCTAAATTCCATTTCTCTAACCACCACCTGATCTCTTTCAGAATCACCTGTCCTCCTCCAGCCTCACACTCTCTGTCACTCATCCTTTCTGGAACTTCCAGATCACCAGCCCTGATGATTTCTCATACGCTCTCAGACCTAAATTCCATCAGGATGGTTGTTGATTCTCACCATTCCTCACTCTCCTCCATCTTTGACCATTTTGCCCCTCTCTGCCATCACAAGGTTCCCAACTCTGCACGGCTCCAACAATCCCTTCCAGTCCTGAGTCTCCCCAAATCAGTCTCTCTGAATTCTTAACTAGCAGACACAAGGAGTTTTCCCTCTGCTTCCTTCTCCACAATGCCATGAAATCTGCCCTCCATTATTCGTTCATTTTGTGACACACTGCACAGAGACTGAAGTAAAAATAAACAAAAAGTGTATTTAATAGAAATATCCCAGATGCAAAGATGGAGGACGGAAGTATCCCATGCACTGGTACAAACTGGGGACTGACTGCCTAGGCAGTAGTCCAGCAGAAAAGGACCTGATGGAATACTGAGGAAAAGCAAACATAGACGAGTTACACAGAAAATAAACAAAGACACAACCTCAGGCTTTCCAGTTCTATACCAGTCACATTCCCTTTTCTAACATAAGTGACCTGTTTTCTGTGAAGGGTTTCCCACGTCCCCTCTGTCATCAAGGCGATACAGTGTTTCCGAGACAGCACGTCACCTATATGCTGCAAAGTGCCATAATCTGTCACATTCTGGGCATCACTGAGACCAGTAAAGGGTCTGTCACCACCTGCCTTGTAACGTTGGGGCTTTAACACTGTGCCGTTATTGCTCACGGCCCTGCACCAGTAACCACCCCACAAGCATCATGGTCTCACCCTGGCTTACAGCAGTCGACTTACTCAATGCAGGGTGATGCCAAGAGCCCCTGCAAATCCGTCTCCCCGAGTTCTCCTCAAAGGGAAGTCCAGAAGGGACGGGAAACATTGTGGGGTTTCCTCTATTTGCTCCCATGCTGGTGGAAGACTCTATTTGAAGGAATTATTGCCCGGGAAGGAGTGGGACTTTAAAGCAATCTGGCTGCAGGGACAGGTCCTGAATTCAGGAGAGCTGGGACTATCCACAAGGGTCGTTCTGGAGTGGCCAGGCTGCCGTCATTCACCGTTTGTTGTGTGAAACATCTGCCAACCCTCTGGTAGGGCACAAGTCCCAGGACTGAGGTTCTGCTTTTGAATTTGATTGTTCGCTCATAGCTTTGTCGCTCATGTGGAGCAACTCCTGCTGGGGCTTTTAACACAGCTTGGATTAAATAAAAGAATCTGCATATCTCATGACAGCTTTCCTTTGTTATTTGATGTAGAGACCAGTTGAGGCTACTTCAGGGCTAGTTTTTAAGGGACTCTGAGCCATGGAATCAGTGGAAATCTGGCAATTGTATGGGGCAGAGCTAAGGAGAGACCAGCAGCGCGAGTGGAGCTGGGGGCAGAGCAGCAGCAGACAGAACCAGAGGATCCAGAGAAGCAGCCCAGAAGGCAGAGCTGTGCAGAAGGCAGAGCAGCAGCACTGAGGCCAGGGCCAGGGAGCCTGAGCAACCCAGACCAGCTGTGCCAACAGGGAGCTGTGGGGCTGATCTACAGCAGGGAGCTGTGGGGCCAGAGCTGGGATAGCAGATGCCGGCCGTGTTATAAGTAACATGACAGCCAAGTGTGGTGAGCGGCTGGGAAGAGGAAGGCTGGGCCCTGGCAGAGGGCACAGTGCAGGGAGGGGTTGCCAGATAAGTAGGCCCTGTAAGTTGTCTTTGTGTGTTGCGTATGAGGCACACAGCCCCACTGGGCGTGGTAGTGTCCAAACCAAATGTCCAGTTCAATCTTTCCATTCTGGGAGGGTTCCTTCCCTTAGGGCTCCAGGTCTGGGAAAGGTCCTTTGCCCTCTTTGGGCTGGATTTTTTCCCTCTCCCAGTCTTTGTACCTGCAGGTTCTCTCCTGTCAGCGTTCTGCTCCTTCTCCCAAACCCGCCTGGCTCTTGATAGCGTCTTGCCTGCTCACGCACTCTGGTAGCTCCCCTCACTCCCAGAACTCCAGCCACACCCTTTTTCTGGAGGGGCAGTTTTTAACTGGTGTCCCATCTCGCTCCTCAGCACAGAATATAAAATTATAGCCAAGGCCAACTCGCTGAGTTTATGGTCCATGCTGAAGGACGTGGTCCATCCTGACCAGACCTACACCTTGCCTGGCCGTACCATCTTCGACAACCTCTATTTGCTTTGGGATCCCGTGGAGCTCAGGTGCAGGGATGGTCTGTCATTCTCCCTCCTGGCCCTGGACCAGGAGAATACTTTCAACACCATTGTGGAAAAAATCACACAGCTTCTCATTTAGGGTCAGATTGAGCAGAGCTTTATTCTGACAGACACACAGAGAGCTATGGCCATAGGGGAGCACAGGGTTTCTGTGCTGCTGTCAGGAGTCTCCGTACAGGTTTTAATGCCTATGGCTTATATAGAATAGCTCTTCACATACTGATCGCATAGTGGAGTTTTCCATTACAAAACAAGTCTCAAGGCTACTTCCTTATCTATTACACAAGTCTAACGGCTACCCCCTTGTCTGTTACAAGAATAGCTAGGAGTGATTACAAGAGCAGATAGTTTAGAAAACAGCTTAAAGTGCAATAAACAGTTTTCAGTGGGTTTTTTCCATCTATAGTCATGCTAACTTACATTTCCATCATCCATTTCAGTGTAAGGCCTACCAGGCCTTGTTTTTGTGCTTCCACAACACAATGGACCACGGGTATCTCCTGGGCACTGCACACACATTTGGTTTCAGGCCCCAGTTCTTGGGCTTTCTCCAGGTGCTATACACCTCTGCAGAGTGTCTGGTCAGGCTCAACTAGACCCTGAACGAACTGGTCAGCTTTGGGCGAGGAGTGCGTCAAGGCTGTCCGCTGTCAGGCCAGCTGTACACACTGACCATTGAGGCCTTCCTCCGACTCCTTGACGGTCTCCTTGAGGTTGACGGGGTTGATGCTCCGAGAGCCAGAGCTCAGGCTGGTCCTGTCTGTGCATACCAGAGACGTACTTCTTGTGGTCAATGACCTGGGGGCCTGGTGGAATTTGTGGCCTGCCTGGCTATCTACTTGGCGGCCTCCTGCGCCCGGGTCAACTGCATCAATAGCTCTGGCCTGATGGTAGGGGCCAGGTCGCAGACGAGCTCCCTCCCACCCGTGCTTCAATCCATCCAGTGGAGCGGGGATCCACTGCTCTGTCTGGGCATTTTCCTCTCCGCCACCCATCACTCCCCAGAGAACAGCAGAGAACTGGCACGATTTAGAGACCAGGGTGTCTGAGTGGCTGCAGAGATGGACAGGACTGCTCGGGTGCCTCTCCCTTCGGGGGAGGGCACTGGTGCTCAACCAGCTAGTCCTGTCTATGCTCTGTCACCAGCTCAACACCCTGGTCACACCCTCGAGGTTCCTGGCCCACCTCCAGAAGACAATTCTGGATTTCTTTTGGCTAGGACTGCACTGGGTCTCTTCAGGGATCTTGAATCTCCCCCTGGAGGAAGGAGGGTGGAGCCTGTGCTGCCCCAACAGCCTGGACCACACCTTCCACCTCCAGGCCCTGCAGAGACTCCTTTATAGTGCAGGGAGTCTGGCGTGGAGCCACTTGGTGCACGCCTTCCTCCACCGCCTCCGAGGGCTCCAATACAACTGGCAGCTCCTTTATCTCCATCTGAGAGGTCTTCTGAGACTGCCGATCTCTGAGCTGCCGGTCTTCTACCAGGACCTCCTCGAGCCTCTGCAACACAATCCCCAACTCCGTGTGCATGTGGCACAGTCCTACTTGGTGTGACGGGAGATGGTCCTCGTAGGTGTCACCAGGATTAGAGACATCCTGGTCTATGACTGGGGGGGACTGCGTGGATCCCCAGGCGCTAGCTCGGTGCATGGTGCTCCTCACCCTTCAAATCCCCTGGCATGTACATCAGGAGGTGTGGACAGCCTTGCCTCCCACTGTATGGGATTACCTTGAGCCGGTCCTGTGACAGGGCGCTCCCCGCTCCCCATCTGTGCTAGCCCTCTGAAGCTTTTCACCAGGCCCCAGCCCTGCTTGTCCCCCAGCCACCCTCTCCCCACATACAAAGCTATTTACTAGACTTGCATCCAGTCCATTTTTGAATGATGCACAGGGAACATCTGTACATGCTGGTGCTCCTCACCCTTCATTTCCTCGCCCTCATGTCCCACCCTGATACCAAAATCTGGGACGTGATACCACCTGCGGAGGGTGAAGACCCCCGGTGGGCCAGTTTCTATTCCACCCTGACCCCACGGCCCACCAGAGACATCAGTTGGCAGCTCTTTCATGGAGCCATGAGCATGGGCATGTACTTGGCATAGTTCACCCCTCGCTCTGACACCTGCCCCTTCTGCGGCGTGAGGGAGACCCTGGCACACGTCTACCTTGAATTTGCCAGGCTGCAGCCCCTGTTCTGCTTCCTCCAGAACCCCCTGCTGAGGTTCTGGCTGCACTTTTCCCCTCACCTGTTCTTATACGGACACCGCATATGTGGCCTCACAAAGTCACGGGACCTCCTCATCAACCTCCTGCTAGCGCTGGCCAATGTGGGCATCTACAACACCAGGGAGAGGAGGTTGGCTGAGGGGGCGCTCTGCAACTCTGGAGCCTGTTTCCGTCCGTTCACACATCTGACAGATTTCCTCTGGACAGTGTCTACTTGCCCCTTAGACATCTTCTGGGAGCAGTAGGCACTGTCCAGAGTTCTCTGCTCGGTGTCCCTTTCTGGTTCCCTCCATTTGACCCTTTGAACCCTATGTCCAATCTTGCTTTTCTCATTTTTTGTCCCCCGTATTCAGTTGTGTCCCAGGCCCAGTGACTCCTCCCCTTAGGCTTGGGTAGGGGCCTTTAGCAGTGCCTTTAGCACAAGCTCGCCCACTTCCCGGAATTGAAATAGTAGCACTCTCCGATAGCCATCCGGTCTGACCCTGACACATTGCAGTTTAACAAACTATTTGATTTTACTGGGAGATTTAATCGTCCCAGGAATCCTGAGTTCCCCTTGTTGAGGTTCCGGGGACTCTGCCACCCCTGAGTGGAAAGGGAGCCATCAAGGCCAGGCAGGCCTCAAGGTAAAGGGAGCTGAAGTGAGGACTCAGATCCTTTTACTCTCTGATTCCAGCGGGGAAATGCAGAATCTCACAACAGCTGGATGATCCCCACACTTCCATTAGGGAACTGAGACAGACTAATGGGTTGGATTTTAGTGCCGTGTAACTTGTGAAACCATCACATCAATGATAAAAGCAGAAATGTGTCACTTTGGGGAGTACACATTCTGCATAAGGCAAATGTAGCATCACTGTCTGAGACAGCTTCCTGGAGACCTGTATCGTATAAAGCCATTTCCCCACAATTGTTGGATTTTAGCAGTGAACCTGACTGACGTTGTTAATTTGGCCCTTGAACATATTTCATAACAAATGAAAGCATGGTCCAGCAACTGACTATACAATTTATCAACAACCAGCATGAATCGCTCATTCCCCTCAGATGTCGGTGTTTAGACATAATTAAGGCACACACAGAAATAATTTTGCTGAGCAAAAATGGTGTTGAAGGACAGCAGCCTTCAGCATTAAAGAAAAGAATGGAAAATTTTAGTTTGGTTTTTCTCATTATGCACCAAAGAAAGATGCTGGAAGTGGTAAATACTGTTTCAAAACTGCTACAGTCCAAAGACACAGACCTCAGCAAAGCAGCACTCTTGATTCCTAACACCACTAACTTGTAGCCATGTTTCAAACTGCATTCAAAGAAGCCAAACGTTCACCAAGTAAATTACCAGGAAAACGGGACAGACAAATCAAGGTTGAAGAAGAAGAAAAGCGCTTGAGGAAGGCAAAGTGCCATTTTGAGGAGCTACGTGAAGGTGTGCGATGGGGTGTACAAACCTCACACTGGGCAGCCAGGGGAAGGAACTGCTCTGGGCCCAGCCAGCCCCAGCTTATTTCAAACTGAACTTTACATGGATGCACCGAGGTCTCAAGGTGCTGATGCAGCCAAGTCCTGGCAAATGACAGTATGCAGCCCTGCAGGCTTCGCCAGCCTCTCAAAACCAGACACCCCACCTTCATATCGAAATCCAGAGAGTTTATTGAGAGGAAACTCAAGGAGTTAACAGGACAAAAACATGTTGAAGTGTACAGCATGTTAACATGAAGGCTATTGAGGTTTCTTACCGTGTGGCTTTGCACATTGCAGCTGGAAATAGCAGTTCTCACCTACGTTGTGTGGCTTAGCAGGTTTGACAAAGGATATGTGTGTGGTGACAATAGGAGAGAAAGCAGCATGACAGCTAGACTGCCAGCTGTGTCTAACCACACAGTGTCATGCCGCACTGCGGAGAGGCTCATGAAGTTTGTCAATCAGTAACCCTGCTCAAACAGGGACCGATGGAAAGCTACCTAGAGTCAGAAAGCTGCAGTATTGTCAGTGGCTTCTTCTCCCGAGCATTGGACCCCTGTTGGGGTCATGTCTCCCACTCCACCCAACCCATCCTGAGGCCAGCTGTGACGTTCCCATCTGCAATCTGGAGTGGTATATTGCTGTGTCACCCCAATTCCCCCACTCCTGGGACCGTCTTGCACTCGCCTCACTGTGTGAACCCACTGAATCCCCTGGATGACAGAGGGCACGAGGAAAACACATAGGCTCAGAGACTCTAAGGTCAGATGGGACCAATATGATCATCTAGTCTGACATTATGAACAATGCAGTCCACAGAACCTCCCCCATCCATTTCTGTATCAGACCCTGACCTATTCCTGAGTTATTAAAGTTCTCTAAAATCATGGTTTAATGACTTTAAGGTACAGAGAATCCACTAGCAAGTGAGACATGCCCCATGCTACAGAGGAAGGTGGAAAAACCCCTAGACCATTTGCCAAAATTCTTCAGAAAATACAGGTAACTCATACTAGATAAAGCAAATTGACTAGTAGAGATGTGGAAGCCTGAGGCTGAGTCTTTCTTTATTTTCTGTGTAACTCATCTATGTTTGCTTTTCCTCATTATGTCATAGAATCCTAGAATTCTAGAAGATAAGGGTTGGCAGGGTCTTCAGGGGACGTTTAGTCCAACCCTTTGCTCAAAGCAGGACCAATCCCAATTAAATCATACTAGCCAGGGCTTTTTGAAGCCGGGCCTTAAAAACTTCTAAGGACAGAGGTTCCACCACCTCCCTCGGCAACGCATTCCAGTGCTTCACCATCCTGTTAGTGAAAAACGTTTGCCTAGTAACTACCCTAAACCTCCCGCACTGCAGCTTGAGACCATTGTTCCTTGTTCTGTCATCTGCCACCACTGAGGACAGCCTATCTCCATCTTCCCTGGAATCCTCCTTCAGGTAATTTTAGGCTGCTATCAAAACCCCCCTCATTCTTCTCTTCAGCAGACTAAACAAGCCCAGTTCCCTCAGCCTCTGCTCATAAGTCATTTGTTCCAGCTCCCAAATCATTTTTGTTCCCCTCCGCTGGACTCTCTCCAATTTGTCCACATTCTTCATGTAATGGGACACCCAAATCAGGACATGATACTCCAAATGTGGACTCACCAATGCCGAATAGTGAGGAATAATCACTTCTCTTGATCTGCTGGCAATGCTCCTATTAATGCAACCCAATATGGCATTAGCCTTCCTGGCAATAAGGGCACACTGCTGACTCATATCCAGCTTCTTGTCCATTGTAACCCCCAGGTTCTATTCTGCCGGACTGCTGCCTAGCTAGTCAGTCCCCAATCTGTAGCAGTGCATGGGATTCATCCATCCTTCAACTTTGCACCTGTGATTTTTCTATTAAATAGACTTTTTGTTTATTTTGACCCCAGTCTCTGTGCAATGTGTGTCCCAAAAAGAACTGATAATTAAGGGTAGTTTTTATATCTTCGGAGAGGACATACCAGTGGGGAAAACTCCAGGTTATTACTAGTTAAGAATTCAGAGAGACCGATTTGGGGAGACTCAGGACTGGTAGGGATTTTGGAGCCTGGTGGAGGGCAGAGTTGGGTACCTTGTGATAGCAGAGAGGGGCAAAAGAATAAAAAATGGAGGAGAATGAGGAATGGTGAGAATCAACAACCATAGTGATGGAAAATAGGTCTGAGAGTATATGAGAAATTATCAGGGCTGGTGGTGTGAAAGTCACAGAAAAGCTGAGTGACAGGATGTGTGGTGTAGGGTTGGAACTCAGCAATGGAGAGAACTGCCACAAGGCTGAACTCAGCCAAACTGGGACAAAGCATACTTGATTAACGAGGAGACATCCTTTCCCCCTCCTGTCATGGAGATTTAAAGTGAGTGGTCCCAGGCGATCACATTCTGCACGTGTATTTTACCACTTTATCACGAAGCTCTTTGGTTTTGACCCCATAAATGATAGGGTTGAGCATGGGGGGAACTACAACATAGAGGTTGGCCAAGAGGATGTGAACATCAGCAGCGATGCCCTTACCAAACCTGTGTGTCAGGGCAGAGAAGAGGAAGGGAGTATAAGATATCAACATCACACAGATGTGGGCTGTGCAGGTGTTGAGGGCTTTCTGATGGGCTTTTTTGGAGGAGATCCTGAGGACGGCCCTGATGATCAGCCCGTAGGACAGGGCAATAAGTGTCAGGTCTAGTCCTATAGTCATTAATGATATCACCAAGCTATACATCTGGCTGACAGTGGTGTCCCCACAGAACATCTTCACCACAGCGATGTGCTCGCAGTACGTGTGGGGGATAACACGGTTGGCACAGAATGGCAGCCTCCGCAGTAGCAGGGGCTGTGGCAGAACCACGAAAAAAGCTCGTATCAAACCCACTAGACCTAGCTTAGCAATTAGTGCGTTGGTGAGGATGGTGCTATATCTCAGAGGGTCACATATTGCGACGTAGCGATCAAAGGCCATTATCACGAGGACGGCTGTTTGCATACCAGCAACCGCGTGAAGGAAGAACATCTGGGTGAGGCAGCCATCCACAGTGATGTCTTTGAAATGGAACCAAAATATGCACAGTGCCTTCGGAACAACACAGGAAGACATGCCAATGTCTGTGATCGCCAGAATGGAGAGCAGCAGGAACATGGGCTTGTGCAGGGTCTGCTCTTTGCTGACAACAAACAGAACTGTGAAATTTCCCAACAGGCTGATGATGTAGAAGACAGAGAAAGGGATGGAAATCCAGATGTGGGAAGCTTCCAGCCCCGGGATGCCATTTAGGATGAACGTTGAGGGGCCAGAGGGGGTGAGGTTGAAAGCCACCATGAGAGGGTCGAAGTGCCGATCAGGATGTGAAATACTCAGATTCCTGTGCGGAGAGAGATTCCCAGCGAGAGTCGTTAGGCATTAGGTAACAAACAGCAATAATAATAACAATCTAGAAAGGGGTGAGAGCAGTGAGGTGGCAGCATTTGCATATGGCAACAAATTATTTATGCCATAATCCAGTCCAGAAGTGTCCTAAGAGGGAGATAATCAAGGCCGGTGAACAAGCTGTATGATGGTAGATGACGTTCAATGTCAGTCAGTGCAACGTATATGCCAATTGAAAGGAAAAGCTTGAACTCTTCAAACAGCTTACAAGGTTCTAATTTAACTGTATGAACTCAGGGCGGGGACCTTGTGTCATGACTTACAGCTCTGTGAAGCCCTGTTAAAAGTGCCAGCATGGACAAAAACTAAGGAAAACTTTGGGACACAGGAGGGGTGGGATGGGGAATAATACCGAAAATAAAATGCCATGAGATCAATCAGTCAATCTTTCATCCTCCTCTGGACTCCTCTGTGCAGTTCTGAGCACTCTTCTCAAACAGGACATTGCAGAAATAAAGGGGTTCATGGAAGAGCAATACAGCAGAGCACAGACAATTCAGGAAGTTTTTGGAAGGTGTTGCGGACAACTTCCTAGTGCAAATGCTGGAGCAACCAACTAGGGGCCGTGCTCCTCTTGACCTGCTGCTCAAAAACAGGGAAGATTTGGTAGGGGAAGTAGAAGTGGGTGGCAACAGAGGCAGCAGTGACCATGAGATGGTCAAGTTCAGGATCCTGACAAAAGGAAGAAAGGAGAACAGTCGGATACAGACCATGGACTTAAGAAAAGCAGACTCTGACTCCCTCAGGGATCTGATGGGCAGGATTCCCTGGGAGGCTAATATGAGGGGTAAATGAATCCAAGAGAGCTGGCTGTATTTTAAAGAAACCTTACTGAGGGCTTAGGAACAAACCATTCTGGTGTGCAGAAAGAATAGCAAATATGGTAGGTGTCCAGCTTGGCTAAAAAAAGAAGTCTTTGTTGAACTTAAACACAAAAAAGAAGCTTACAAGAAGTGGAAGCTTGGTCAGATGACTAGGAAGGATTATAAAAATACTGCTCGAACGTGCAGGAGTGAAATCATGAAGGCCAAAGCACAATTGGAGTTGCAGCTAGCAAGGGACGTGAAGGGGAAAAAGAAGTGTGCCTACAGGTATGTTACCAACAAGAGGAAGATTAGGGAAAGTGTGGGCCCCTTACAGAATGGAGGAGGCAACCTAGTGACAGAGGATGCGGAGAAAGCAGAGGTACTCAATGCCTTTTTTGCCTCTGTCTTCACAGACAAGGTCAACTCCCAGACTACTGGGCTGGGCAGCACAGAATGGGAGGGAGGTGAACATCCCGCAGTGCTGAAGGAACAGATCCAGGACTATTTAGAAATATTGGACATACACAAGTCCATGGGGACAGATGCAATGCACCCGAGGGTGCTGAGGGAACTGGCTGATGTGATTTCAGAGCCATTGGCTATTATCTTTGAAAGCTCGTGGCAATTGGGGGAGGTCCTGGATGATTGTAAAAAGGCAAATCTAGTGCCCATCTTCAAAAAAGGGAGGAAAGAGGATCCAGGGAACTAGAGACCGGTCAGCCTCACCTCAATCCCTGGAAAAATCATGGAGCAAGTCCTGAAGGAATCCATTTTAAGGCACTGGAAGAGAGGAAGGTGATCAGGAACAGTCAACACGGATTCACCAAGGGAAAGTCATGCCTGATCAACCTGATGGCCCTCTATGAAGAGGTGACTGGCTCTGTGGATGTGGGGAAAGCAGTGGATGTGATACTTTGACTTTAGCAAAGCTTTAGATACGGTCTCCCACAGCATTCTTATCAGCAAGTTAAAGAAGTATGGGTTGGATTAATGGACTATAAAATGGATAGAGAGCTGGCTAGATCATTGGGCTCAACGAGTAGTGATCAATGGCTCCATGTCTAGCTGGCAGCCGGTCACAAGCGGAGTTCCCCAGGGGTCGGTGCTGGGGCCGGTTTTGTTCAACATCTTCATTAATGATCTAGAGGATGGGGTAGATTGCACCCTCAGTAAGCTTGCAGATGACACTAAGCTGGGGGGAGTGGTAGATACCCTGGAAGGTAGGGATAGGATACAGAGGGACCTAGACAAATTGGAGTATTGGGCCAAAAGAAATCTGATGAAGTTCAACAAAGACAAGTGCAGAGTCCTGCACTTAGGATGGAAGAATCCCATGCACAGCTACAGACTGGGGACCGACGGGCTAGGCAGCAGTTCTGCAGAAAAGTACCTGGGGGTAAAAGTGGATAAGAAGCTGGATATGAGTCAACAGCGTGCTCTTATTGCCAGACAAGCTAATGTCACATTGGGCTGCATTAGTAGGACCATTGCCAGCAGATCGAGGGAAGTGATTATTCCCCTCTATTCGGCATTGGTGAGGCCGCATTTGGAGTATTGTGTCCAGTTTTGGGCCCCCCACTACAAAAAGGATGTGGATATGTTGGAGAGAGTCCAGCGGAGGGCAACAAAAATAATTAGATAGTTGGAGCACAAGACTTATGAGGAGAGGCTGAGGGAACTAGGCTTGTTTAGTCTGCAGAAGAGAAGATTGAAGGGGGATTTGATAGCAGCCTTCAACTCTCTGTAAGGGTGTTCCAGGGAGGATGGAGCTAGACTGTTCTCAGTGGTGGCAGATGACAGAACTAGGAGAAATGGTCTCAAGTTGCAGTGGGGGAGGTCTAGGTTGGACATTAGGAAAACATTTTTCACTAGGAGGATGGTGAAGCAGTGGAATGGGTTACCTAGGGAGGTGGTGGAGTCTCCATCTTTAGAGGTTTTTAAGCTGCGGCTTGATAAAGCCCTGGCTGGGATGATTTAGCTGAGATTATCCTGATTTGAGCAGGGAGTTGGTCTAGATGACCTCCTGAGGTCCTGTCTGTTGAAATAAACTGTTTAGGCCTTAAACTTTGGTCAAGAGAATGTATGTCTTATGGGTAAGGGAGGAGTTCCATTTGTTACTGTGCTGCTGATGAAGAAATGAATGTTTCTGTAATCTAACACTGCTATAAATGTATGTTGAAATCGTCTTGAAGCAGAGATCCTTTACTGACCAGAGGAAACTCTGTCCGTTCGGCTCTCTCCCTGTAATTGCTTGCACTTAATAAAATTGTCTCATATCTCTGACGAGCCTCAACTAAAAGCAGAGTGAAGCTTTGTTTCTTCCACACTTCCAACTCTAATATTCTATGACTCTATGAGTCTAAATTCAAAGAGAAAGATCAAGGGTCGGGGGAAACTCTCCTAGGGAAAGAGGTTGATAAAACTGGGTTTGTTACTGTAGAAAGGAGAGAAAGAAGAGGGGATTCAAGAAGAGTCTATTAAATACTGATTGGCAGAGAGTATATCAAGAATGTTTTCTCCCTGTCTCATATCTCAAGTTCAAGAGGACACTCAGTTAAACTGAAACATGGCAAATTCAAAACTGATTAAAAAAAGAATGCTTTCTTCACTCAGTGCACAATTAGGCAGAGGAACTCATTGCCAAAAGATGAAGTGGAGACCATGAGTTTAGGAAGAATTGGATGGGTTTAGGATATTTGCATGGATTTAATCTTCCATTACAATTGATACAGCTAAATAAATATAATGGAAAGCCTGTACCCACATGTTTCAGAGTACAAGACAATCTCTGGCTGTTAGGTTAAGGTGACACCCTCATGATGGTTAGATTATTCCCCCTACACAAATACAGTGGTTTCATTATTCTGCCTTGTTAACTGACAAGGGTAAGCAGAGACACCCGTCAGCAACCCATCTGCTTACCCATCTCATGCCTGAATACTGATAACGTTTGCAGATGCCTCAAAAATTGGGAGATCGTAAATAATGAAGAGGATGGGTCATAGATTCAGAGCGATCTGGATTGGTTGGTAAACTGGGTTGAAGCAAACAATGCGTGTTCTAAGAACAAAGAAGGTAGGTGATGCTTACACAATGGGGGACTCTATCGTGGGAAGCAGTGACTCTGAACAAGATTTGGGGGGCAGAAAGGGGTAATTAGCTAAACATGAGCTCCCTGTGTGACCCTGTGGCCAAAAGAGTTAATGTGATCCTGGGATGATAAATGGGGAATCTCAAGTAGAGGGAGAGAAGTTAGTTTACCTCTTTCTTTGGCACTGTTGTAACTGCTGCTGGCCTAACGCGACCACTTCTCGTGTCCACAATTAAAAATTCATGTTGATACACAGAGATGGTTAAGGGTGACTTGATAACAGTCTACAAGTCCCCACAGAGAGAACTAATATTGAATAATGGGCTTTTCAAGCTCGCATAGAAAGATCTAACACCATCCGATGCCTGGGAGCTGAAGTTAGAGAAATTCTGACCATAAATAAGGTGAGCACTATTTCCACTGAATTTCCATTGAAGGAATTCAACAAGAGTCATGGAATTTCCATTGAAGGAATTCAACAAGAGTCATGGCTGATTCTCCATCACTGAGAATGTCTAAACCAAGGTTGGATGTTTCTCTATAAGCTCTGCTCTAGGAATTCCTTGGAGGCAGGTCTCTGCTCTGTGCTATACAGGAGGTCAGACTAGATGGTGACAATGGTTCCTTAGAGCTGAGGGATCTGTGAACACGTCCCTGCAGCACACAGAGGAGTCAGCTGGAGGCATTTTGCCTGTAAACTGCTGCCTGAGCCTAACTGAAGGTATTTGTTTTTACTCCTGACTGTGCTGAATTTAGCCCCCGAGGGAAATTTTGGAGCTTTGAGAATGACACTCCAGACAGTTCAGATGAGAAAAATTCTAAAAACTCAGTGAGATTTCCAACACTGCCTGCTTCTCATCTTCTACAGAACCAAAGATGCAGGGGAACAGAGGGAGCAGCCCCCAGCCAAAGTTGTAAGTTTAAGATTTCAGCTACTCGCCTGTCAGTTCTTCTCTGACCCAGATGAGCTCACCCATCCTTAGGGGCAGCAGGACTCCAGCTGGAGTCACTGGAGCCTCAGGGCTGGTGAAAATCAGATCTTTTGTTTAAGTCCCTAAATGTGGATTTGGAGTGAAATCCTGGCCCTAGTGAGAGTTTTGCCAATGATGTCAACAGGACCAAGATTTCACCCTTAGTGCTGAGCTTTAGGCTCCCTGCTGTGAAGCTCCTGGCTTCAGATCCTGCAGCAGCGATAGCTATTCTGTTCGGGTGCTGAAAGAGTCTGAAGGAAGATCCCCAGTTTATGTGTCTCTCTGAGACCTGGCATGAAAGATGGGGATTACAAAACACAGGGGCCCTGATTTTGCTCTCAGTGATGCCAGTGTCAATCTGGAGTGAGCCACTGAAGGCAGAAGGTGAGAGCAGAATCTGACCAGTGTGTGAAACTCGGTGTCACCCATTCGTGTTGTGAAGTCTCAGCTATCACACATATCCACTGCAGAGGTTCTTAACCTGGCAGTAAAGTGGCTGAATTGTAGAACTTGAGCATCGGAGAGAAAAAATTTTAGTTCCAGTTTAAAACCCCTTCATGTTTCTGACAATATTAAACAGTTCAAATCTCCAATGGAGAATTCCTGCCAAGATTATTCTTGACTGGAACCATTCCTGAGCCCTTAGCACTAAGATTATTGCAGAAACAGGTAACTCACCAGAATCCCACGCAGCAGAAAGAGGAAATCTTGTTACTGTGACCTGAAGATCAGCGTACGAATCTCATGTCTGACACTCATGGTGCTGGACAGGAACCTTTATAATTCCCCTGTACAGTCCCTAAGGACTCTGAGGTTGGCCAGAACTCCGGGACAATCCCCTGCGCTCTGTGAGCAGTGGGAAGAGCAGAAAATAGACCCTGGAGAATTTCAGCCAAATAGCCTCCCCCGAGAGTGAAGAAATGATTAACTGATAACAGAGGCTCTGATTGTCAGGGCAAAAAGAGTGTTGCAGACTACCTAGAGTTGTCCTGCACTCCTAAAACCCCAGAGAGAAAAGAAAAGCCAAGGGTTGGACTTGCTCATTTATCTATCAGCATTTCTGTGCTGCTGCTCATTGTCATAGAATCTGAGCATCTGCTGCTACTCCCGGCTGATGAGCCCTGAGCTGAATCCCTGAGACCACGACGTGAACGTGGACAGGCTCTTGTGCATCCTTGTTTCAAGTGTAGGATTTCCACACTGAGTAACAGTCCCTCCCATCCGCTAGCCTCTCTGACAGAGGGCAACACAGATTGCCCCAGCTTAGTCATAAACCCCTCAGAGTGCAATATCCAGACATGGGGAAGCGCAGCTTCCTGAGCCCCCTTAAGTGATCAGCACGTGCCCTGAAGCCTGTGGCCTGATGGCCTTTGTCTTTTTATCCCACCTAGAGTAGCTGCATGGGCTGTCGTTAGGGTAGGGAGGACTCAGGGAGATGTTCAGAGGTGAATGAGATGTCCATTGTCCATCCACATTCAATGGGACTCTGCTGCTCACTGCCCTTATGCCTTTGACAAGCTCCCCCCGGGTCTAGTGGACCATGTGCTGGTCTGGAACTCAAGGGGACCTGGTCAGTTCCTAGGTTGTTCGCAGAGGTCTTGTGTGACCTTGGACGTGTCATCTCCTAATCTACTCTGGGCCTCAGTTTCCCCTCTGTAAAATAGGGAGAGCACTTACCTGACTCAGGGGATCGTGAGGATAAAAATAATTTAATTGTGGGGCACCCATATGGGGACCAGCAGTGTGGAGGGCCATATGAGGATCCAGAGGTACAGCCGTGCTTGTTTATCTCAAGCACCATTCCTGCCTATTTAAGGACTTGGCTCCACTGTGATCTGGATACTGCACACCCTGTCCCGCACACTGTGTGTTCCTCCCCCAGTCAGTGCAGGAACAGTCCTGCGCCCCTATTCTCCCCCTCCATGGTCCCCACAACTCCTGCTAATATCCCCAATCTAGTCTTTTGGAAACTTTATTTAGTCTACAGCTTTGAGAGTCTCCTTGTGTCATTATTATTGGCTTTTCAGCATTCGTGTCCCATTTTCAACTGTCCATGAAATATGGCTGTGGGGAATCACATCTCATCCAGCCCAGCTAGAAAACAGTTCCTAACCTTTCATAACTGTTGTTCTTCTAGATCTGTGACTCAGATACATTCCAATGTAGGTGTGCGCATGCCATTTGCACCGCTGAGAGAAGGTTTTTCCCCTAGTGTTATCTGTCAGGTCAGCTCTCGTGCTGCATGGAGTCATCCCCTTATAGCGCTGGCACATGGGACCCTGCCAACCCTCCGCCCGCTCAGTTCCTTCTTGCCAGGTCATTCCAACTGAGGGGCAGATTGGGGGGGGGTCTTGGAATGGACGCGAGCAACACATCTCAAAGAAGAGTCAGTGGGCACAGCCCAGGGAACACTGCTAGGACATATGAAATGTCGCAGGGATGGGAGAAAGGCGTCACAACCGCTGAATCCTCCGTCTCCCCCACCAGGAGCTTCCCTGTCCTGGATCCCACTGTGCAAGGGCCAGCAGGAGGCTGACGAGGCAGACAAGGGGTTGAGATTTTGTGGGGCCATGGGCGTATGTATAGGAAGAGATGTTGGGGGAAGAGCTTCCAGAACGTCAGCAGGAGACTTTGGGGGAGCAAGAGAGGATCTGTGTGGGCCGAGCTCTGCTTGTCACCACAGAATGGACAGGTGTCGAGTGTCCGTGAACCACTCCAGCCAGCTGCCGCTGCTCACGGTTCTATTCATGACCCAACAACTGAAGCCCCCATGGGAGTAGAGACTGGCCCATTGAGGTCTGCTCTCCCATGGTGCCAATGTGACCCCCTGCTTGGTGTTGGGCTGGCCCACAGGCAAGGAAGTGCTCTGTCTGCCGTACAAGCATAGAGATGTTTTCTGGGCATGGGTCATAGGCCAGCAATTGACTTGGGGAGATGGGGGGAGGCAAACAGGAAGTGGTCGGGGAGACTCATGGAGCAACTGGCCCAATGTTGAGCTCTGGAGGTCAGGTAGCCTGTTGCAGCACCACCCTATTGCAGATCCTGCTTGAGATATGTGAGCAAGGCAGAGGCAAGATGGCCTTTGCTCCCTGGGGCACGCAGTGGGTGTCATGGGAATTGGGTGCCCCTTATACTGGGCAAATGCTTCAGGGCTACCCCATCCTGGTGGCCATGAACCCATTTAGTAATCTTTGGGGTCATGGTTTGTGCCTGTGTTATTTGATTGATCAATGCTGTGTGTGGGTTGCTCTCTAAAACACAAATTCTCAAAGTTTGTAAAATGTACCTGTTGTAAACACTGTTAGTGTCATGTCCAGGCCCTGTTACAGGTCAGTCTGCTCTGTGGCTTCAGATATTTGGATGCTCTTTGTGTCAAGTGAGGCAGCGTCACACACGGGAATCTCTACATTCAGAAACTGCTGTTAAGGAAATCCTCTGGCCCATCAGACACCCCAGAACGGTGGGCAGAGTCCACCAGGTGCTAGCGGCCCAGGACAGGGAATCCACCATTGCAAACAGAATGGGAATGCTCCTGGTCCTGCCCACTGCACCTACAAGGGAATCCAAGCAGATGGTCGTTATGGCCAGTGCCAGGAGGAGTTTGATGACTTGACGGTGTGACCCTGTTGCTAAGGGTATGGTTCTGCAACGAGGGGTCTCAGTTAAGAGCCGTCCCGTTCCATAAAACATGCAGCGTTTATGGAGTAATACACAGCACACATACACAATAGTAAAAATGCCCTGTGTGTGGTTTACCTAGCCTGTCTCTGTTCTTGCTCCCAGAGGCCCTCCGGATCACAAGGCCTGGTGTTCTCTGCTTGTCATTCAGTGTCTGTGGAACAAAACAACTCCCCTCTTTGCCCTGCCCACTACACTCTGAGGCAAACGAATCCCCTGCACACGTACAAACCTGTCTGGGGGCAAATTTTTCTCATTGTTCCAACAATAAACAATGGTAACCACATACTATCAAACCATTGTCTATGAACTCTGGACTCATATCCAGCTTCTTGTCCACTGTAACCTCCAGGTCCTTTTCTACAGAACTGCTGACTTGCCAGTCGGTCCCCAGTCTATAGCAGTGCATGGGATTTTTCCATTCATCTTTTGTGTATCTAAAAATTAACTGATAATTGAGGGCAGATTTCATGTCTCTGAGGCGGACGAATCAGAGGGGAAAAGTCCAAGTGTCTGCTAGTTAAGAATAAGAGTCTGATTTGTGGAGACTCAGGACTGGAAGGGATTGTTGGGGACCTTGTGAGGGCAGAGAGGAGCAAAAGAGTCAAAGATGGAAGAGAGCGAGGGTATGTCTAAACTATGAAGTGAAGTCGATTTAATTTCAATCAACATTCACCCGCCAAACTCACGAAGTCGGAGGAGCATTGATCACACCACATTCATTACATCGGGGGATTGCGTCCCCTATAGTTGTGCTTGCATTGATAAGCAAAGCAGTGCACTGTTACAGGGGCTTTTGGGAAGGTCTTCATCCTCCTGTGTTGCAATGTTCTCCATTCCACTCTCCCTTATTTTCCTAAACAAACACACAAACAGTTTTTCGTGTCAT
This sequence comes from Emydura macquarii macquarii, assembly GCF_026122565.2. Lineage (NCBI taxonomy): Eukaryota > Metazoa > Chordata > Testudines > Chelidae > Emydura > Emydura macquarii. Next base: position 116,930 of record NW_027131506.1, read on the forward strand.
TTTCCGGAACCCTGTCTCTGCCGTGTGTTCGCTAGTGCCGGAGAGGCGTTGAGCTCTCACAGCTCTGCACTATCATTGTGAGCATCACAAACACTTCGTGACTGATCTTGCAGCACTTCCAAGGCTGAGACAGGAGCTGCAGCACGTAAAATTGTGATGTTACTCAAGCCACCCTGCTACAAGCCATAGCCTGAAGCAATTCCTGGTTGCTGCTGGTTGTCATGCAGCAGCTGCAGTTGGTGTAGCGCCGCTTCTGGTCCCAGTATACAAGCATTCACTGGTGGAATCGCATTATTATGAAGGTCTGGGATGATGAGCAGTGGCTGCAGAACTTGGGATGCAGAAGGCCACTATCCTTGAACTCTGCGCAGAGCTGTCCCCAGCCCTGAAGCACATGAATAGTCGTTTGAAACCTTCTTTGACAGTGGAGAAGCAAGTGGTCATCGCTCTGTGGAAGCCAGTTCGGAGTCAGTAAATCCAGTGTGAGAACTTCTGAGATACAAGTGATGCAGGTGCGGAGGCCATTAATAGACTTCTGCTAAGAAGTGTAGTGTCTTTCGAAATGTGCAGGACATAATGGACGGGTTTGACGCAATAGGTTTCCCAAAATGTGATGGGCGATATACTGCACGCATACCCCTATGTTAGTACCAGACCACCTTGCCACAGAGTACATAAACTAAAAGGGATTCTTTTCCATGGTGTGGCAGGCCTTATGGATCACAGGGACACTTCACTGACATCAGTGTGGGGTGGTCTGGAAAGGTGTATGACACATGTATCCTTAGGAACTCAGGTCTGTTAAAAAAGATGCAATCAGGGACTTTCTTCCCTGGCCAAAAAATAACCATTGATGATGTTGAAATGCCATAAGTGATCCCGGGAGACCCTGCTTACCCCATGCTCACCTCAATAATGAAGCCATACACAAGACATTTGGATAGCAATAGGGAATGGTTCAATTCTAGGCTCAGCAGGTGCAGAATGATGGTGGAATGTAGCTTTGGATGTTTAAAGTCTTGCTGGTGCAGTTTGCTCACTAGGTTAGACATGAGTGAAAGCAACATCCCAATAGTTATCTCTGCCTGCTGTGTGCTCCATAAGGTCTGTGAGACAAAGGGGGAGAAGTTTCTCTTGGGTTCGGTAGTGGAGGCAGATAGACTGGCTGCAAACTTTGAGCAGCAAAATACCAGTGCAACGCTGAGAGCTCTGCACCTCAGGGAAGTGCAAACAGCAAATCCCACACTTCTGCAGCATACACAGTGCTCCGGAGATTTCTAAAGACTGGATGCTCCAGCCCCTTACCCACCATTGCTGGGATGCCACACTGATCTGTGTAATAGGTAGTGATTGGTATGTGGAGCTAGCATTCACTTGGGAATAATAAGGGGAGTTCTTTTTACATTGCAACATTGCTTTTCGTCCATGAGACGAGCTAACAATGGGTACCTTATGTTTTGCCTGAAAGTTGGCAGCATAGTCTGTAGTGCATCCTCCACTCCTGCTGACCAGCTGTTGAATATTAGAATGTGGAAAAAGAGGACTCAGGATGACATGTTCAATGAGGTAATTAACATCTTCATGACTGCTGACAAAGAACTAAGAGTCTGGAGGATTTCATTCTCCAAAAAACTGAACGTGGGCATGGAGAACAGGAAAGCAACCGAGAAGCATGAGCACGCAATGCAGGACGAGATGCTGTGTATAATGAGGGATCAATCAGACGTATTGAGGCGTCTGGTTTTGCTGCAGGAACACCAGTGGCAGGACAGAGTGCCTCTGGATTGCCTCTGGGTACATGCTGGGCCCTTATGATGCTGTGCTGTGTTCCGCGATGATGCCTGCACCTTTAATAACAGAGTGGAAGGGGAAAGTGTCATGTCATGGTGGAAGAAATAAGGCCACTTTCTCCAGAAGCCTTCTGCAAAGGATTGCAGAGTATCTACATGAATGTTTCCTGGAGATATCCATGGAGGATTCTTGGGCCATCCCTGTGCACATAAATAGTCTTTTCTGGGGGCAATCCTGTGCTTAAGTGGACCACAACAAGGAAGCCCCAACCCCAAGGCACCACACAGTATTTTTTTTTTTTGCTTTTACCTGAACCTGGACTGGGGCTGTAACCCCAAAAATGTTATTTACATTACATACTCATCAGATGTGCCTTCCCCGGCATCTCGGTCAGTCACACTTTCTTACATCCGTCTGGGTTCCTCTGGGGTAACTAAGAGCTCCTGACTTTCAGGGAGAATGGAAACCCCACTCTCCTGACCCCCGTTCTCCTCATCCTCCTCTTCCTCATCCACAGACTCTGTCTGATTTGTGTCCATTTATTCTTTTGCGTAGTGACAGTCTGGTTTGCCCAATGTACATGGCAGGCAGATGATGGTATATATTACATTAGTAGATGTGCAGGTGAATGAGCTCCTGATCGTGTGGCTGATGTGGTTAGGACCTGTGATGGTGTCACTGTAGTCAATGTGCAGGCAGATTTGGCAACGGGCTTTGTTTCAGGGATAGGTTCGTGGTTTAGTGATCTTGTTGTATGGTGTACGGTTGCTGGTGAGTATTTGCTTCAGGTTGGGGGTTGTCTATAAGCGAGGATAGGTCTGCCTCCCACGGCTTGTGCAAGTGATGGATCATCTTCTAGGTTAGGTTGTAGATCCTTAATGATGTGTTGGAGAGATTTTAGATGGGGGCTGTAGGTGATGGCCAGTGGTGTTCTGTTGTTTTCTTTGTTGGGTCTATCCTGTAGTAAGTGACTTCTGGGTACCCGTCTGGCTCTGTCAATTTGTTTCTTCACCTCCCCAGATGGGTATTGTAGTTTTAAGAAAGTTTTATAGAGATCCTATAGGTGTTTTTCTCTGTCTGAGGGATCGGAGCAAATCCACTTGTATCTTAAGGCTTGGCTGTAGACAATGGATCGTATAATGTGTCAAGGGTGGAAGCTGGGGGCATGAAGATACGTATGATGGTCAGTTGGTTTTCGGTATAGGGTGGTATTAATGTGACCATCTTTTATTTGTATTGTGGTGTCCAGAAAGTGGATTTCTTGTGTGGACTGGTCCAGGCTGAGATTGATAGTGGGGTGAAAATTATTGAAATCCTGGTGGAATTCTTCGAGGGACTCTTTCCCGTGGGTCCAGATGATAAAAATGTCATCAGTGTAGAGTAGGTAAAGGAGAGGTGCTTGGGGTCAAATTTTGAGGAAGCATAGTTCTAGGTCATGGATTTCTTGTGTGGACTGGTCCAGGCTGAGATTGATAGTGGGGTGAAAATTATTGAAATCCTGGTGGAATTCTTCGAGGGACTCTTTCCCGTGGGTCCAGATGATGAAAATGTCATCAATGTAGAGTGGGTAAAGGAGAGGTGCTTGGGGTCAAGTTTTGAGGAAGCGTAGTTCTAGATCATGGATTTCTTGTGTGGACTGGTCCAGGCTGAGGTTCATGGTGGGGTGGAAATTATTGAAATCCCTTCAGGGAGTAGTATTCCTCGCCAAGTGTTTGCAGCGGCATTTACACAACAAAGATATCAGAAATTTAAACCCAAGACCATTCTGATCATCCCAAAGCCCAGCCAATCTCTTGGACCTCTCGGTTCAAGCTCTGTTGGTCTCCCAGCTACAAAACAGACCCAGCACTAAACACAGGAAGCCCTGAGTTTTATAGGAGACATATTTGATAGCAGCTTTCCTGTAAAAAACAAAGTGCAGGTCTTTTTCCTGGAAAATAATCACCTTTATATCCTGTTTCCCAGGCACGTGATGGGAGAGGAAGACTTGCATCTCTGAGTATGTTGGGGAATTATCAATTGCTCATGCTGGAGTCTAGAAATGGGAAAGTCCTCTTAGGTCAGTCACATTTGGTCCATTCCCAAATGATTGTCTAGGAGGCTCTTGATCTGCTTTGCAGACACAGATGAGACTTGGACTCTTGTCCTTCTTGGTGGGTGAAAGCCAAAGGGCAGTACCGGTTCTGACGCTGGTAAACCAAGGTCATAGGCATTAGCTAAAAACTGACAAAGGGCCGGGAATTTACACACAGCCACAGCTGGGATACAACAGACAGTATCAGTGCCAGTGAAAACTCAGGTTCAGTTTCTCCAGTGCAAAGATATTTATTTAAAGGCAGGAATCACAGACTAACAGGCAACAGCAAAAAGGTTTTACAATGCTTTTTCTTAGTAAGCCTCAATTCCCCAAGCATAAACCCCTAGTAATTACGCTGGTCCCCTCGTAGTATCCTGGTTCCAAAGTCCTTCTTCTGTCCCACAGTATCACTACCCTCTTCAGCTATGTGTGTGTTTGTGTAACGTGATGTTCCCCAGTACTAATACCCTTTTTCCAAAGGAGTCACATCCCCAAAATATGCAGACTATACTGCGCTAGTGTATCATTAACAGATCATGATTAATTCATAATTTGGCGGAGGGCAGTATAAGGATCAGCCAACACTTACTTTGTCATTAACTATTCACCTGGGCACCTGAAGTCCTGCAGTTCTACAGGGTCAGTTGACCCAAGTTGTAGGAGAGTAAAGAGTTAAAAGCTGGACAAATTGTCAGGCCTAAGTTACAGGGAACGGGGTCATGACATGGGCAAATCTTGTTTCTGCTAATTAGTATGAATTCTAGTTAGAGTCTGTTATCTCTTGTGACAGGGCCAGATCTGATGGCTACAGGAGAGTAGTCTATTTGCAGACCAGGAAGTGGGCGGGCTAGTTCCCACCTACTGCTAAAGGCCCCCCCCAGTCTAAGGGGAGGAGCCACTGAGCCTGGAACGCAAGTGATTGCTTGAGACAACTAATGAAAAAAACAGGAAGTGACGTGAGGGTCACAGGTTTAAATGAAGGGAGCCAGAAGGGGACACCGAGCAGAGAGCCCCAGAGAGCGCCCACTGCTCCCAGAAGGTGTCGAAGGAGCCAGCGGACACTGCCCAGAAGAACTTTGCCCAGATACATGAGTGAACAAGGGAATGGAAATAGGCCCCACAGTCGCAGAGCACCCGTTCCCCAACCTCCTCTCCTTGGTCTTGTAGATAGCCAATTTGGCCATGGCCTGGAGGAGGTTGACGAGGAGTTCCCATGACTTCGTGGGGCCATGGATGGGGTGTGCATAAATGAACAGGTGCGGGGAGAAGTGCAGCCAGAACCTCAGCAGGAGGTTCTGGAGGAGCCGGAACAGGGGCTGCAACCTGGCACACTCAAGATAGATGCACGTCAGGGTCTCCCTCTTTCCGGAAAAGAGGCAGGTGTCGGGGTGAGGGGTGAACCGCGCCAAATACATGCCCATGCTCATGGCTCCATGAAGGAGCCACCAGCTGATGTCCCCGGTGGGCCGCGGGGTCAGGGTGGAATACAGACTGGCCCACCGGGGGTCCTCGTCCTCCACAGGTGGCCTTGGCAGCTGGATCCATGTGGGTCTCCTGCAGGAATGCCACGGAATACCCTCCCTCCTGAAGGAAGGAGAGCACCTGACACCTGCGGAGACCTGTCCTGCAGCCCATGGTGTTCAGTGTGGAAACTTGAGAGGCATTGCAAGGAGGGCTCGGGGGGATCCTTGTGGACAGGAGTGCCGGTGGTTCCCATCGGGGTCTGCAGCAATCCGTGCCTGGTCCTGAAGGCCATCAGGGTGTCACGGAAGGTGCAGACCATCTGGTAGGCCACAGCGTCCTGCCTCCCGGTCCCTTTCCCCTCCTTCATTGCAGCCCTCATGGCCCGGAGTACACGATGGACATCCCCCCAGCACTGCAGCATGAGCTGCACCCGGTTCTGGGCACCACGCGTGTCCCGAAGGAAGGTGCGCAGCTCGTTGTGCAGCACCTTGGGGGTGTCATCCACCGGCTTGGCCCCCAGCTGTGGCCCCGCAGCCAGGTGGGATGGGCACTGGGGATGGCGGTGGAAGGAAGACAGCAGCCCCGAGCCGGCTGGAAGAGGCGAAGTCAAAGGCCGCTCCCTGGGAGCCCTCAAGTGGAAAGGCAATAACTCCAGGGGAGGCAGAGGCATAGGTGGTTGGGGGAAGAGGGGAAGGGTCGAGGATAGGGGTGGGAGTTGGAGGGGGATCAGGAGCAGGGGGAGGGATAGAAGTTGGGGTAAGGGAGGGGTCGGTGCATGGAGTGGGGGAAGGGTCAGGGCCGGGACCGGGTAGGGGATCTATGGACTCAGTGAACTGGCCAGCGGGGTGTAGTGTCACTGGATCGGGGCCGGGAACTAGAGAAGCGGGCACGGTGGGGGTGACCTCCATGAGGGCGGGCTCAGGAGTCTCAGAGCCCACAACTCCAGGACCCTGTAAGGGGGCAGCCGGGCTGGCACCCACAGGAGGAAGGGAGTTGGCCAACCCATGGCAGGGGGCGGGGCGTGAGATGGACCAACAGGGTTTCTGCCACTGGCCAGCCTGGTGGAGGGGCCCGGTAGGGGAGCCCAGGGGACAGGAACAGGGTCAGCCATCTGGGAAGGGAGGGAGGGGAGAGGAGGAGATGGCTGAGGGTGGTCCCCAGCAAAGCCCTCCTGGTGGGGAGGGTCATCTGCCCCCGGGCAGGCCAGGGTCAGACCTAGGGCATCAATCTCCTCCATCAGGGAGGAGAAGTCCCCTGCCCCGCCACCACAAGGTCCTCCCCAGCGGGATCCAAGGAGGCAGTAACCTCAGCACCCGTGGGGGGTGCAGAGAGCAAGGGGATAGGTGACGGTGTCGGCCGGGGACCCCTTGAGAAGGGACTCCAGGAGGGAGATGGTGTGTCCCACGTCTGCCGCCACGGCTTCCTCAGCCGGTGCCACCCACTGAACTCCGGCAGGGGGCACAGTGGAAGGCCTGGCTGCAGCAGCCCCCTTCTTGTATTTGTAGAGGCGCTCACCCACCTCAGTGACGATGGGGAGGGGGCGCTGGGCGCCAGCCTTCTGCTTGCCGTGTGTGGAGGGAAAAGAAGATAGGGTCTCTGTTTCTTCTGATAATTGATTTTTAGAAATGGCTGCAAAAGCCTGAGATGGAAAATGTCTTTCTAGCAGTTATTTCATTTTAGAATGTTCAGAAGTTATAAAATAGTTATGTAGCCTAGACGCCAGCAGGGAAGGAATGCAGAGAAAGACCTTGCAACTTAGATAAGGAAAGTTGAAAATACTGAGCAAAAAATTCCTAGATAAGCAGGTTTTTTTAGTATATATGGTCATGGAAACTGTGACATAAAAAGACTTGTTTGTGTAAGGTTATAAAAGCTTTTAGAATTCTATGTTAAGAGTCACCCCTAGCAAATAGGGACCACCCTCTTTACATAAAGAATAAACTTTGACTTTGCTAATCTGCTGTGTGGCTTACTTTGGACCATCCGCTGTGCAACGGTCATGTTAGTAAGGACCCCTGAGTTTGGGTTCTTCCACACGCACTTGCCCTGCATGAGCACCCAGCCCTCCAAGGTGGAGGGCTAGGCAGCGGGGGCAGGACCAGGGGGCGAGAACACATTGGACGGGGCTTGGGAAAGTGGGGGCGGGACAGTGGGGGAAGGGGAGGCCTCCCCCCCGGGGCGAGTCCCCTCTGTTGCCCAGCGGTGGAAGCCCTGGCTCTCTCTCCTCTGAAGGCACTGCCGGACTGCTTTAGGTGTCAGGGGGGCCTGCCTGCTCATCCAGGAATGCCGGGGGGGGTGCCCTCAGGGCCCAAGCGGGGGTGGCAGCTGACGATGGAGGAGGAGGAGCAGCAGCCACAGGGACTGAACAGCTGGGGGGGTGCCACCACTGGCCTGGTTGGCGCCCCTCTGGGTCCCGGGGGTCCCGGGCCTCCCGCATTGCTGGGCCAGGGGAAAATCCCTCCAGATGTGCCCTGTTGCCCAGCAGAGGAAGCACCGGGTCTTGATAGGGCACCAGGAACAACCCCTTGAGCGCCTCCCCGCCACATGCCGCCAGTGGCAGGTGCAGCTGCACCTACCAGCGGAAGGAGAAGACGTGGCAGAGGGCGGGGTCCTTGCAGCCGAGGGGAAGCGGCTGATGGTGGAGATGGGCTTCCCCAGGGTGGAAAGGAAAGGCAGAAGGGCGGCATTGGGGAGGAAGGATGGGACGGAGGTGAGGACCACCCGTACGCCCAGGTCCTCCAGGGGCTCCATGGGGACGTGGACGCCCCCTACTGCCAGGCCCATCTCCACTGCCTCCTGGGTGGCAGACTCAGATGCCAGGAAGAACACCGCCATCCCATACATCTTCGAGGCTGCCACCACGGCTGTGGGCCCCACCACCCATGGCAGCACCTACACGTAGGTTTCCATTTGGGGCGAGGTGGGAACCAGGGAGCACCAGACCCCGTGCTTCCTGGTGAGGGTGGGAAAGGGGCCCCGGCCCCCAGGGATGGTGCTGGAGGCTGCGGTTGGGGCAGATGACGAGGCAGCGAGCGGGGGGCTCGCGGCCACCTAGGCGTACACCCTGGGAGCGGTGCTGCCCCCAGAGCCAGTGGAGGGGACAGCGGGGGAGGAGAGAAGGGGAGGGGAAGGGAGCCCCACCATGGGCGGCAGTGCCATCCGTGCGGAGCTTTTGCTCTTTTTCTCCCCCCCGGCCCTTCTTCCCGGCCGAAGGCGTGCCTCCAGAGCAAGGGGGCAGTGACCGTGGCAGTGACAGTGTCCCTGGAATCCCTGCTCGAGGTGGCCACCAAGTTTCATAAAAAACCCTCATCAATTTTGGAATCCCTTCTTGTGTTTTCAGAGGAGAAGATGCCATCTTGTATATCAGTCACCTTTCCTCAGTCTTGCACGACTAACGTGAAGTTGGTGTTCATGGTTAGTGGGCAAAAAAGGGGCGTTTTTAAGCTGTTGAGTTACAAGTCACTTTACCAAAGTAAATGAAATTTACAGTAAAGAGAAGTAAAGACCGGCAGGGTGGTAACTCTTGATAACTGTTTCAGTACATTTCAGGGCTATGTATTCACCTAATATTTTTAGTCACGTGTGACTCTTCTTGCATGAATATTTTGGTCACATTTGCCTTTTGATCAGTTCGTTTGTACACTTATAACCTACAATTTTTAATAATGATATTTACAATAAGATACTTCTTTCAAATGCTTTACATCAGGCAGAAATCACATGAACTTTTATAACATTCTTCCAAACATAATATAAATAAAATGACTATAAATGGTGTGGCAGCCGTCAGCTCCCCTCTGGTGGGTCCCACGCTTGTACTGTCTCTAGTGGGCCAGACGTGTCCAGTCACCCCGTCTTCCCTAAGGAGGGGGTAGGGACCCGGGCCCACCCGCTCCTCCGGGTCCCAGCCCAGGGGCCCTAGGAGAGGCAGCTATGTGCTGCTGGCACCGTGTTCCCAGCTGCACTGTCTTCCCCTGGGCTACTTTTCCCCCTCCTTCTGGCTCCTTGAGCCGGATACCTCCGTTTGTCCACCGGCCTCTGCACTCCGTTCTGTTCCTCCACCTTCACTTCACCACTCCCCTTCACTTCAATCCGATCCACGTCCCTCCGATGCACAGCACAGCACAGCACAGCACAGCACAGCACAGCACAGCACAGCACAGCACAGCACACTCCTCCTGCTTGTGCTCTGACTGTTTGGGGCGGAGGGCTTTTATGAGGCTCCTGGCTGATCCTTCACTGGCCCCAGCTGCCCCTAATTGCCCCCTAATGGCACCTAGCTAATCTGCAGGGAACAGAGCCCTGAGCATTCTTGGGCTCACATACCTCCCTTCCTGCACTCTCCTACTGCCCTCTGCCCTCACTATCTCACATATCCTCCCCCCCTGCTCAACACCACGGGGTTGGGCTACCTGGGACGCGAGGCAGTGCTGGCGTGACAGGGCGTCAGCGTTGCCGTGGAGGGTGCCGGCCCTATGTCGTATCTGAAAGTGGAAAGGCTGTAGGGAGAGGAACCATCTGGTCACTCTGGCATTCTTCTCTTTGTTAAGGTGCATCCACCGAAGCGGGGCATGGTCGGTCACCAGGGTGAATTTCCTCCCCAGTAGATAGTAGCGGAGGGTTTCCATGGCCCATTTAACTGCCAGGCACTCTTTTTCAACCACCGCATACCTCTGCTCTCTGGGGAGGAGTTTCCGGCTGAGATATAGGACTGGGTGCTCCTCTTCAGCTATCATCTGGGAGAGGACAGCCCCTAGTCCTGTCTCTGATGCATCAGTTTGGAGGATGAACTCCCTCCCAAAATCTGGGGTTATGAGCACTGGGCGACTACAGAGAGCCGTCCTCAAATCAGCAAATGCATCCTCAGCCTGCGTGGTCCACTTCACCATATCTGGGCCCCGTGCTCTTATCAGGTCAGTCAGAGGCCCTGCCCTAGTGGCAAAGTGGGGGATAAATCTCCTATAGTACCCCACTATTCCTAAGAATGCCCTGACCTGTTTCTTGCGGACTGGACGGGGCCAGGCCTGGATGGCCTCTATCTTGTCCCACTGGGGTTTGACCAGCCCTCTTCCTACCACATACCCCAGATACTTGGCCTCGGCCAGCCCTATTGCGCACTTGAGAGGGTTTGCGGTGAGGCCAGCGCGACGGAGGGTGTCTAGCACCGCCTCTACTCTCCCCAGGTGCGTCTCCCAGTCAGGGCTATGGATGACCACGTCATCAAGATAGGCCGCAGCATACTGGGCGTGGGGTCTCAGTAATTTGTCCATCAGCCTTTGGAACGTCGCGGGAGCGCCATGGAGACCAAAGGGGAGGACGACATACTGGAACAGGCCATCAGGTGTGGAGAAGGCAGTCTTTTCCTTGGCATCCTCAGCGAGGGGGATCTGCCAATAGCCCTTGGTCAAGTCCAAGGTGGTCAGATATCGAGCCTTGCCCAACTGGTCCACTAGCTCATCGATGCGTGGAATTGGGTAGGCATCGAACTTCGAGATCTCGTTCAACTTCCTGAAGTCGTTGCAAAATCTCAGAGTTCCGTCGGGCTTTGGGACCAGGACAATCGGGCTGGACCACTGGCTATGGGACTCCTCGATAACTCCAAGTTCCAGCATCCTCCTCACTTCGGTTCGAATTTCTTCCCTTTTGGCCTCAGGTATCCGGTACGGCTTTATCGTCACCCGCATGCCAGGGGTAGTGACGATGTGGTGTTCAACCGCCGCCGTACGTCCAGGCCGCTTAGAGAACACATCCTGGTTCCGTCGGATCATGTCGATGACCTCCGTCCGCTGCTCCGGGGTTAGCTCGGGGGATATCCCCACCTCCCCTTGTGGAACGCCCGCCGGGGGGGGCGCTTCTCGGGCAACCAGATATGCCTCCCGGTCTCGCCAGGGCTTCAGCAAGTTCACGTGATACAGTTGTATCGGCTTTCGGCGGTCCGGTTGCCTCACCTTATAATTTACCTCCCCGACAGCTTCCACGACCTCGTATGGTCCTTGCCAACTGGCCAGGAGCTTGCTCTCCGCCGTCGGCACCAGCACCATCACCCGCTCTCCGGGATGAAATCTCCGGGCCTTTGCCCGTCGGTTGTAGTAGGTCCGCTGGGCCTCCTGGGCTTTCTCCAGGTGTTCCCGCACTATGGGGGTCACCCGGGCTATCCGTTCCCGCATCTGTGCTACATGTTCAATTACATTCTTCCCTGGGTTAAGCTGTTCCTCCCAATCCTCTTTGGCAATGTCTAATATACCCCGCGGATGGCGGCCGTATAATAGCTCGAATGGGGAGAATCCAGTGGACGCCTGGGGGACCTCCCGTATTGCAAACATCAAGTATGGTAGTAAGGTGTCCCAATCCTTCCTGTCTTGTGCCACCACCTTTCGTACCATGCTCTTGAGGGTTCGATTAAACCTCTCAACTAGGCCATCTGTTTGTGGATGGTATATGGAGGTCCGCAGGGCCTGGATACGGAGCAGGGTGCATAGGTCCTTCATTAGCTTGGACATGAAGGGAGTCCCTTGGTCCGTCAGGATTTCTTTAGGGATGCCCACTCTGGCGAAGACCTGGAGCAGTTCCTTCGCGATTGCCTTGGACGTGGGGTTTCTTAGCGGAATGGCCTCAGGGTATCGTGTGGCGTAATCCAGAATGACCAGAACACTTCGGTGGCCCCGCGCCGACCGTTCCAGTGGCCCCACCAGGTCCATAGCTATCCTCTCGAACGGAACCTCGATAACTGGCAAGGGCACTAAGGGAGCCCTCAAGTGGGGTCGCGGACTGTGCAGCTGACACTCTGGGCAGGAGGCGCAGAAGCGTTGAACCTCTGCCCGTATTCCTGGCCAGTAAAATCTCCTTAGGATCCGGTCCAGAGTCTTATCTGCTCCCAAGTGTCCTCCGAATAAGTGGCTATGGGCCAACTCCAGAACGGCCCTCACGTGCTTCCGGGGCACCAAGAGTTGCTCCACTTCCTCCCCGCGTATTGGGGCCACACGGTACAGCAGGTCACGCTTCAGGACGTAATAGGGTCCTGGGCCCTTGGTCTTCCCCTCCACGGGAACGCCGTCAACCTCTGCTACCTCCTCCCTCACGTTCAGGTATAGCGGGTCCTGGGCCTGATCCTGTCCAAATCTTCCCCGTAGGGGTCCCAACCGCCCTACCTCTAGGGGCTCAACCTCACCTTCGCCCCCAGGGTTGCCCCCGCTAGTACTGGGGACCGTCCCTGGGTCCTCACTAGCTTGAGTGGCCTCCTGGCTTCCTGAACGGGTTCGCGTACTGACCAGGGCTGCTTTCTGGTTCCCAGCCCGTATTCGGGTTCCCAACCTTTTGTCCGCCCTCCTTTCCCTCTTGGACTTCCGGTGTCTTCCGGGGGGTGAAAATAACTCCTGGGCAAACTCGGCAAAAACAGGGGCAGCACCGGTTGCCTGTGTCTCAGTCTCAGTTTCAGTCTGGGGTTCGCCGACCACCGTGGCCTCCACAGGGGGGAGTAGGTCCTCAAACCCAGGAAAATCCCGGCCAACCAAGACCGGGTAGGGAAGCCTAGGGACAACCCCTGCTGTTACCTGGGTGGACCTTCCCTGGATTTCAATTAATACTGGGATTGAGGGGTAGAAACTTATTGTCCCATGTACACAGGTTACCCCTGTGTGTTTCGCCCGCGTCAGCTGGTCTCGTCCCACCAATTTTCCAGAGACCAGTGTGACTGCGCTCCCTGAATCTATCAGGGCCATGGTTGTGATGCCATTCATTTTTACAGGCCTCACATATCCATTGGGGGCCATCGCAACCCCTACTGCACCAATGAGTCCACAACACTCCCCACGACTCCCCAGGTTGCACTGCATGGGCTCCTCCCGGTTGGGGCACTGGGCTGCTATGTGACCCAGTTCTCCACATTCATAGCACCGGTATCTTGGGCCAGCGGCCCCCTCTGCCGTGGGCTGTTTGGTCGGGCCCCCAGCCTTCACCCCCCGAGCTCCCAGGTCCCTTCCTGTCCCCGGGCCGTTCCTCAGGGTCTTGGTGTCCGGTCCCTGTTCCCCTGGGCCTCCCAATAGTCCTGGGGCCGGGGTTGAGGACGGGCCTCCGTGCCTGCCGGGCCTTCTCCCTGGGGGTCGGAGACAGTTCTTGGGCTGCCAGCTGCCTCTCCACTAGGGAAACCAACTCGTCGTAGGTAGCGGGGTCATTCTGGCCAACCCAGGTTCGGAGGTTCGATGGTAACCCCCGTGTATAGCGGTCCGTCACCAAGAGTTCTAACATCCCCTCGGCGCTGAGAGCCTCAGGTCGCAGCCACTTCCGGGTCAGGTGGATCAGGTCAAACAGCTGCGACCGTGGGGCCCGGTCTTCCCTGTATCTCCATTCGTGAAACCGCTGGGCCCGTACTGCTACTGTCACTCCGGCCCTGGCCAGGATTTCAGCCTTCAACTGAAGGTAGTCTGCAGCAGCTTCTGCCGCCATATCATAATAGGCCTTCTGGGCCTCCCCTCCCAGGAACGGGGCTAGGATACTGGCCCATTGATCCCGGGGCCAGGCCTCCCGCTGGGCTGTCCTTTCAAAAGCCAGGAGGTAGGCTTCTACATCATCCTCCCGGGTCATCTTTTGAAGATAGTGGCTGGCCCGTATAGTCTGTGCTCCACCGGGGCTGCCGCCTTGCCCCACCAGGACTTTCAATTGGCCTACCACCTCCTGAAGTAGGGCGCGGTCCTGGGCAGCCTGGTTCAGCAGCAGGCGGTTGGTCTCTTGCTGTACCCGTACAGCTTCCTGCTGGGCAGCTGCCTGGACCCGGGTAGCTTCTTGCTGGGCGGCTGTGGCCTGTACCAGGGCTTTGACCACGTCCTCCATCTTAGAAGGAGGGTGGGGTGGGTTAGGACCGCCCTGAGTTAAGTCCACTGCGTGAGGATCCCACTTCTGACACCACGTGTGGCAGCCGTCAGCTCCCCTCTGGTGGGTCCCACGCTTGTACTGTCTCTAGTGGGCCAGACGTGTCCAGTCACCCCGTCTTCCCTAAGGAGGGGGGTAGGGACCCGGGCCCACCCGCTCCTCCGGGTCCCAGCCCAGGGGCCCTAGGAGAGGCAGCTATGTGCTGCTGGCACCGTGTTCCCAGCTGCACTGTCTTCCCCTGGGCTACTTTTCCCCCTCCTTCTGGCTCCTTGAGCCGGATACCTCCGTTTGTCCACCGGCCTCTGCACTCCGTTCTGTTCCTCCACCTTCACTTCACCACTCCCCTTCACTTCAATCCGATCCACGTCCCTCCGATGCACAGCACAGCACAGCACAGCACAGCACAGCACAGCACAGCACAGCACAGCACAGCACAGCACAGCACAGCACAGCACAGCACAGCACAGCACAGCACAGCACCCTCCTCCTGCTTGTGCTCTGACTGTTTGGGGCGGAGGGCTTTTATGAGGCTCCTGGCTGATCCTTCACTGGCCCCAGCTGCCCCTAATTGCCCCCTAATGGCACCTAGCTAATCTGCAGGGAACAGAGCCCTGAGCATTCTTGGGCTCACATACCTCCCTTCCTGCACTCTCCTACTGCCCTCTGCCCTCACTATCTCACAATGGTTAGAAGCAAAGTAGAACTTGTAAAACCCCATTCCAGGACTGTGTGAACAGACGGGGACATCATAGAGGTTTTATTGCTAGAGAGATATCATCTTAGTCGTACGCATTAGAGAGACATTCATCCATTGGTTGAAGTCAGAGGTTTCCTAAAGAGTTTATTTAACTAGCTTAAATCTTCATTTCTTTAAGCAAGGAAGTAAAAGTGTTCATGTGAGGCGTAACCCTGGAGATGTCAGACAGCAGCATTTTTATGAATCTTAGGCAGAGAGCCTGCAGGCAAGCGTACTTACATTTCAAACATTCGGATACACAGAGATACTAGAAGCGTTTGATAAGATGGCTTGTTTAAATATTTGATGAGTGTTCTCTCTGCCCCTTCCTTTTGGAGACTAGTGATGTTTTTCCTATACTTTTTTCCCTCTAATAAAATATAAAATACAATTTGTTTTATGAGACCACATTTTACTCCTTAGTTCTGGAAATAAATCATAGCTCAGATCTCACATTATTTTAGTCTTATACACCGGGCTCCCTGAGCAGTTAGGGCCCCCACTTCAAAACAGAGCAAATACATATATTTGCAATATTAAGATAAGAAATTCTCCGCCTCTCTCCTCCCCACGCCCCTAATATACAGACAGACTTGAAATGAACTGATTCTCCAGACTTTGATCTCATACGTCAGGTCCAGCCTACAAACGTTTGTTGGCAAGGCTATTCCAGAGACTTGTGTGAAATATACACACCACTGACAGACGCAGCTGTTCCAGGAAATCCCCTTTTGTGGACACAACTACATCAGCAAAAGAGTCCTTTTGACAATACAGCTTGTATCATTTGCGGAGGAGGTTGACCTATACCAACAAAAGATCTCCTCATGCTGCTATAGGCTGCATTTCCTTTGGAAGGTTCTGTTGGTCTAGCAATGCCGGCAAAGCATTTCTTGGTTAGCCTGTTGTAATATGTGGCCTGATCTTGACAGATGGAGACCAGTGACTTTCCACTGGAGCCAATAAGAATTGTGGGAGTTCATCACATCAGAGCACTAGCCCCTCACACAGGTCTTACCCAGTTTTTTTACCCTTCTGAGTGAAAGGTGGTAAAACATGTTCCTAATTCATACTCATCACTGACATGATCCCATTGCAGTCACAGGACGGACTCCCACTGACCTAGAGAGACAAGCTGTGGGAGGCAACATATTTTATTGGCCCAGTTTCTGTTGGTGAAAGACACGCACTGTTGAGATAGACAGAGCACTTCTTCAGGTCACTGACTTTTTAAGAACTGGGCTGGGCACTATTTCTGTGAAAAATTAAGTGCTGAATGGTATTGAAGTTCCATGGGATGGACAGAGAATGGGATAGGAAACTGGCTACTAGAGAAACACCATGTCACACGCATTGCAAGCCATGGAATCGTCTCATTAAAATGGAAATAATCTCACTGTTATGGAGGCAGCAGAGCTTAGAGAACAGAGCACTGGACTGGGATGACAGAGAACTGGGATCAGTTGCTAGCTCAGTCACTGGGCTACTGGATGACGTTAGGCAACTCACTTCTCCTTACGTGCAAGGAGTGAGCAAGTCTAGCCCTCTTGCTAGTGATGCACAAATGAGGCAGGACCACAGCCAAGTACAACTTCCATGTTGGCCAGCACAGCTCAGGCGGATCCCGGGGACTATATGCTGCACCCCTGAAAGGTCATGGAGTTCCCACTCCAGCATGCCCAGACTCTTCACTACATAGTATGTTAAGAACTTTAAAATTGTCCAGGATGCAAGATGCTGCAGAAAGGTACATCTGCATTAACTCTCCTGATGTGTTCAGGGGGGGTGGGGAAAATGCTGATGGGTTTCCAATTCCTAGATTCTACACAATGTTCAGCCTAGAAGTTTTTCCTTCGGAACAGGAGACGCACTCTGTCGCGAATCTGTTTTGTTTTCACACCATACACGATGGGGTTCATCATGGGAGGAAATACGAAGTTGACACTTGCCATCAGGATGTGTATGTGAGGGGCGACTTGGTAGCCAAACCTGTGAATTATTGAGGTTAAAACCACTGGAGTGTAAACCATGAAGATGGCACAAAGGTGGGAAACACAAGTGCCAAAAGCCTTCAGCTGCTCTTCCTTGGAGGCCAGGCTTAACACAGTCCTTAGGATCCTCACATATGACAGTGTGATCAGTGTCACATCCAGCCCCACGAAGAGGAGCGTTGTGAAGAGCCCATAGAAGCTATTGATCCAGGTGCTGGCACAGGCCAGCTTCACCACTGCCATGTGCTCGCAGTAGCAATGGGAGATGACGTGGGACTGGCAGAAGGGCAGCCTCCTGAGGAGGAAGAGCAGAGGGACCACTATGAGAACACCCCGGGCCAAAGCCGCCAGCCCAATCTTTGCTATCACTGAATTGGTCAGGATGGTGACGTACCTCAGGGGGTTGCAGATGGCCACGTATCTGTCATAGGCCATGGCCACCAGCACACCAGACTCTATGTCGAAGAATGAATGAAGGAAAAACATTTGCACCAGGCAGGCATTAAAGCTGATCTCCCTGGAATTAAGCCACAAGATGCTCAGTAATTTCGGCATGGTGGTTGTGGATAGAACCAGGTCGATGAAGGCCAGCATGGCGAGGAAATAGAACATGGGCTTGTGGAGGGAGGGCTCTGTCTTGATAACATACAGGAGGGTGCAGTTCCCTAGAAGGGCCACAGTGAACATCGAGCAGAAGGGGATGGAGATCCAGAGGTGCATGGCTTCCAGCCCCAGGATACCACTCAGGAAGAACACCGACGGATCAGAGCCTGCGCTGTTGGAATCTGACAGGTTGTCTTGTTGTGGCATCTTTTCCAAGCCTCTCAGCAGTGTCTGTCCTTTCAATAAAACACAATACATGGAATAAACAGACCCGGTAAATTAGATACATAGGAGGGGTCAGTCAGCTCTGGAAAAAGGGGGGGCACCTACCGTTGAGTTCATCAGGAGCCTCTGCTTATGTCAGGGATGAATCTGTTTGAGATCTAAACTACGTCAATCTGATCCAAAGCCCATTAAACGCTGTGGAAATAATTATTTGACTGTAGTAGGCTTTGGATTGAGACTTTTTCTCTGAGATTTTCCTTTACAAGACTTATTAATGGGTAAAGTAGACAATAAGGCAGGAAAAGAGATGGGATTTGAAGCATTCCCTGAAGCTCTTCACACCTGGGTTATTTTGGGTCTATGGGGCTTAGAGTTCCAAAGGGAATTCACCCCGCAGGAACCAGCTTGCCACCAGTCTCCTTCACCAGTAGCCCCTAGTTCAAGTATTTCAGCTTATTTTAGCAGTGTGGTATCGTTAATGCATTGCTGGAAAATCATCAGACATCACTGGGATGGTAACGGAATTGGACCCTGAATAGACTGCTTTAGAATTTCACTCTGTCTAGAAATCTAAGTGGCAGCCAGTGCTGATTCCAGCTTGTGTCATCAGCTCAAAGAAATATATCCCTCTTAATAAGTGGGAGCTGTAATCAGTACAAGCTTCCAAGTGGTCTTAAAGATGTTGGCCTATATAGAGCTCATTGCAGGAGTCTAACCTTGAAGTGCGACTAACATGATAATAGTAGTGAGATCTGTATCAGAAAGAAAATGTGGCACATTCCTGCTTTAGCATAGCCTGGACAATGGAACTTCTGTCATGGTTCCCTTTTATGCCATTAAATAAAAGTAACCCAAACTGTTTGATGCTGATTCTTGCATACCATCATGTTTAGCTGAGGCAGCTGATATAAATGGGACATGAATCAAGGCCAGGAGGTAATAATAAACATTATCATAGAATTATAGAAGATTAGGACTAGAAGGAACCTCAGGAGGTATCTAGTCCAACCTCTACTCAAAGCAGGACCAACGCTGACTAAATCATCCCAGCCTGGGCTTTGTCAAACCAGGCCTTAAAAACCTCTAAAGATGGAGATTCCACCACCTCCCTAAGTAACACATTCCAGTGCTTCACCACCCTCCTAGTGAAAATTTTTTTCCTAATATCCAACCTAGACCTCCCTCACTGCAACTTGAGACCATTGCTCCTACTTCTGACATCTACTACCACTGAGAACAGCCTAGTGCCATTCTCAGATAGTTAAAAGCTGCTTTCAAATCCCCCCTCATTCCTCTATTCTGCAGAGTAAATAAGCCCAGTTCCCTCAACCTCTCCTCATAACTCATGTGCTTCATCCCCCTAATCATTTTGTTGTCCTCTGCTGGACTCCCTCCAACTTGTCAACGTCCTTTTTGTAGTGGGGGGCCCAAAACTGGACACAATACTCCAAATGTGGCCTCACCAATGCCCACCAATAGAAGGGAATAATCACTTCCTGCGATCTGCTGGCAATGCTCCTACTAATGCAGCCCAAATTGGCATTAGCCTTCTTGGCAATCAAGGCACACTGCTGACTCATATCCAGCTTCTTATCCACTGTAACCCCCAGGTCCTTTTTTGCAGAACTGCTGCCTAGCCAATCAGTCCCTGGTCTCTTGCTGAGCCTGGGATTCTTCCATCCTAAGTGCAGGACTCTGCACTTGTCTTTGAACCTCATCAGATTTCTTTTGGCCCAATACTCCAATTTGTCTAGGTCCCTCTGTATCCTATCCCTACCTTCCAGGGTATCTAGCACTCCCCCCAGCTTAGTCTCTTCTGCAAACTTACTGAGGGTGTAATCTATCCATCCTCCAGATCATTAAAGAAGATGTTAAAGAAAACCAGCCTCCGGACCAACCACTGGGGCACTCCGGTTGTGATGGGCTCCCAGCTAGACATGGAGACATTGATCACTACTCGTTGAGCCCGATGATCTAGCCAGCTCTCTATCCATTTTATAGTCCATTCATCCAACCCATACTTCTTTAATTTGCTGATGAGAATACTGTGGGAGACTGTATCAAAAGCTTTGCTAAAGTCAGAGTATATCATATCCACCGCTTTTCCCACATCCACAGAGCCAGTCACCTCTTCATAGAGGGCCATCAGGTTGGTCAGGCATGACTTGTCCTTGGTGAATTCATGCTGAGTATTACTGACCACCTTCCTCTCTTCCAAGTGCCTCAAAATCGATTCTTTGAGTACCTGCTTCATGATTTTTCTGTGGACTGAGGTGAGACTGATCAGTCAGTAGTTCCCCGGATCCTCATTCTTCTCTTTCTTGAAGATAGGCACTATACTTGCCTTTTTCCAATCATCCAGGACCTTCCCCAATCGCCATGAGCTTTCAAAGATAATAGCCAATGGCTCTGCAATCATCTCAACCAACTCCCTCTGCACCCTCAGACTCATTGCATCTGGCTCCATGGACTTGTGCATGCCCAGCCTTTCTAAGTAGTCCTGAACTTGTTCTTTCAGCACTCAGGGCTTCTCATGGCCTCCCCATTCTGTGCTGCCCAGTGCCTGGGGACAGATCTTGTTTGTGGTGACCGAGGAAAAAAAAGCATTGAGGACATCAGCTTTCTCCACATTATCTAACCCTCAATTGCCTCTCCCATTCTGCAATGGCCCAACACTTTCCCTGTCCTTCTTGTTACAAACATACCTGTAGAAACCCTTCTTGTTGCCCTCCACGTCCCTTGCTATCTTCAACTCCAATTGTATTTTGGCCTTCCTGATTTCATTCCTGCATGTTGGAGCAGTATTTTTATACTCCTCCCTAGTCATTTGAACAAGCTTCTGCTTCTTGTAAGCTTCCTTTTTGTGTTTAAGCTCAGAAAAGACTTATTTGTTAAGCCAAGCTGGTCTCCTGCCATATTTACTATTCTTTCTGTACTTCGGGGTGGTTTGTGCCTACACCCTCAATAAGATTTCTTTAAAATACAGCCAGCTCTCTTGGATTCCTTTCTCCTTCATATTAGCTTCCCAGGGGATCCTGCACTTCAGCTCCCTGAGGGAGTTCAAGTCTGTTTCTCTGAAGTCCATGGTCCATATCCTGCTGTTCTCCTTTCTTCCTTTTGTCAGGATCCTGAACTTGACCATCTCATGGTCACTGCTTCCCAAGTTACCACCCACTTCTACTTCCCCTGCCAGTTCTTTCCTGTTTGTGAGCAGCAGCTCAAGAGGAGCACAGCTCCTAGTTGGTTGTTCCAGCAGTTGCACCAGGAAATTGTCTATGACACTCTCCAAAAACTTCCTGGATTGTTTGTGCTCTGCCGTATTGTTCTTCCAGCAGATGTCAGGGTGATTGAAGTCCCCCAGGAGAATCAGGTCTTGTGAACCGGAAACTTTCCCTAGTTGACTGAAGAAAGCCTCGTCTACCTCGTCCTCCTGGTCTGGTGGTCTATAACAGACACCCACCATGACATCACCCTTATTCTTCTTGCTTCTAAGCTTAACCCAGAGAATCTCAACTGGCTTATCTCCAGTTTCATATTGGTTCCAAGTGTGGTTCATTACCCTGCACTGATAAGAGACCCACACAGGATTTCAGGCTGGACAGTCTCCAAAAGAGTTTATTCTGCAGAAGGTCAATTCCCAAGCCCACAAGTGGACAATGGAAAAAGTCCCCAAACAAAGGATTACAGACAGTTTTATACTTTATTGCTACTTAAACATTCATGACAAGACCATACATATCCCCCTTACAAGGGCACAAACCTATTTTCTCTATAATTATTGGTCTATATAATGAACTTGGGACAGACAAAGTTGCAATTTTCCTTTAGAGGCTTTGTATCCCTTATTAGCCAGAGCAGAAAGTAGAGTTAAAGAATCCTTTTACAGGCTGTTAAAGAAGGAAAGGTTAAGAGCAAATTATTTCCATTTGAATCAAAACAAAACCTTTTGTAAACACTATATTATCTAAATTTTCACAGCAGGAAAGGAAGGTAAAACAACAGAATTAACAGCTCTTAAATCTTACACAAAGCAATAAACATTTTTCCAGGTTTCCTAACAGGGAAAATTGGGGTGTCACAGAGGATTCGAGTAGGCACAATAATTCCTTGTTTAAGGAGATATATAATCACAGGACATATTCCTTTTGTATGCTGGATATTTCAGGATCCTGTCCTTGTTCAAAAGATACAGCCAAAACAGAATTTTCATTTTCACAAGGAAAATAACAAATTAATCCCATCTGGTAAACAATAAATAGTACAATTAAATTTTACAAAGTAAATCTCTACCTACCAGGTTAACTGGAGAATAACAACTTAAAAGAAAAGCATGCTAATTAGAAATAGGTCTCAAAGAAACAGATAGTGGTTTAAACACTAGATGCAGCATTAATTGGTTAAAATTTCTACTGTATTTACATTCTTCATTGATAAGGGAATAAAGAAAACTCCTGAGCTTTTAAGGTGGATCTGCTGGCTCCAGTATCTATAAAACATTTTACTGGTTTCCCATCAATAAGACAAGACACATAAAGACCTGATTAATCTATTAACAAAAAGGGTGCATTATTGAAGTTATTATTCCCCAGGCTGTCCTAATATAAAGGTTGAGTCTGGTCTCGAGGAGGAGGTGGTGGTGGCCCAAATATCCACTCTGATTGGTCAGATCGCTTTGGACATTCTGCTTTCCAGTATCACAACTGTCCACAATAGCGGCAGGAGGAATTTCCTGGGGCCTAAAAGGTACCACGTCCCACTCCCCGACCCTGGCCTCGACCCCTCTATATACTTCTTTATCTGAATGTTCAATTTTTCTTTTTTGGAGTCCTTTAGACTCCTCACCCGGGATTCATGCAGTCTTTCTTTAGAGCTTTCACCCTGTCTGTATTTTATCTTCAGCCCCCCCTCTCCTTCAACCCATAAGCCATGTTGTTCGAACCAGGATTCTTAAGGGCCCAATCCTTACTTTTACAATTCCCCCCACTTTGGTGCTGCAATGCACCACACTGCATTAAACTTTGTTCCATTTTTCTTATTTTAGCATACATAATATATACTGCTGCTTTTATTTTGGATTCAGCATACCTATTTGCATTTTTTTTTTGCAGTACATTTAAAGCAACATTTTATAAGCATTATAACTACTTGCATACACACAAAAATACCACTAATACCCTTAAATACAAGTAACATGATGTAGAAAAGTTTGGACCCCATAGGCTCCATTGATTTGTTTCATGGAGCTTTGCTACTTTTTCTTTAGCTCGAGCTTTTTTTTTTTTTTTTTCTATTCCTTTTTGTACCGGTAACCTGCCCGCAGCCCATGCTGCTAACACCACCCCTAAGGGGCTGCCCTTGGGGATTTTACTGCCACCGAGCCCCATCTCCTGTCCACAGCACTATCACTCTCCACACATACTCGCACGCATTCCATGTTAACACAGCACTCGGTTTTGTTCTTTAAAGAACAGGTCAGGGAATCTGATCCGAGCCCTTATCTTAGTACTTAAACAAGCACGGATTTCTTCCAAGCACACCCTGTGGACACCGTGTGCACACCCTGTGCACAGAACAATTGGGGATATGCATATATCTCTTCAACCCACCTCCGGAGGAATTTTACCACAAGCAAAATTAAAGGTACAGACCAAAGAAAGGGTAGGGAGATTCCATGCACGAAAAAAAACTTGTGCCACCCTGGACTTTTGCGTTAATGAGCCCTCAAACTCAACGCATGGCCATCGTCAAGGACGATGCTAAGGTGACATTTTTGGAATCTCCCAAGAGAAAAGCCTGTCAAGTACAAAGAAACAGACAACAAACATAAAACATAGAGGTACCTGGAATCCCTGGAGACTGTGAGACTCAAAGGGTCTCAACGCTTTACAGCCTTCCACCGAGTTCCATCCTCCGTCCAAAACCCTTCAGGGTGACCTCACCCAGTGCCGGCTGAGGCGTTGGCTGGTGCAGGAACTCGGGGTTGGAAAGCAAGGCATCCTGCCGTGGTCGCCAAATTGTTGGAAAAAGATTCCAAGTGTGGTTCGTTACCCTGCACTGATAAGAGACCCACACAGGATTTCAGGCTGGACAGTCTCCAAAAGAGTTTATTCTGCAGAAGGTCAATTCCCAAGCCCACAAGTGGACAGTGGAAAAAGACCCTGAACAAAGGATTACAGACAGTTTTATACCTTATTACTATTTAAACATTCATGATAAGACCATACTTATCCCCCTTACAAGGGCACAAACCTATTTTCTCTATAACTATTGGTCTATATTATTTGGCAAACATTATTTATAAAATACTTTTACAGATGTTTTGCAGCTAACTACAAATTATCTATCAAGGTTGCATAGCTTGCTGAATTCAGCCGAGGCTTATCTCCTTCTGCATTTCTAAGAACTTTCCATGATCTGTGCACAGAGTGGAACAGCCTTGCCTTATAAACAAAAAGTTGCAAAAATGGAGTAACTATAGTCAAGCAACTAAAAATCAGCTTACAGAACCCAGAGAAATCATAGTGCTTTCTTACATACAGTGCAACTCCTCCACCCTTTTGCCCCTGTGTGTGCCTCCTGAACAGTTTATACCCATCCTTGACAGTGTTCCAGTCGTGTGAGTTACCCCACCAAGTCTCAGTTATTCCAAACACATCATAGTTCCTTGACTGTGGCCAGGACTTCCAGTTCTTCCTGTTTGTTTTCCTGGTGTCTTGCGTTCGTGTACAGGCACTTGAGATAACTAGCCGATTGCCCTCTTTTCTCTGTGCGCATCAGGAGGCCACCCCTGTTGTTTCCTCCACCTTCCACATTCTCCTGGTGTCCCACTTCTGCATTTACCTACATGAATGGGTCTCACTTGATATTAAGGTTCCATTCATACTGTGTGAGGGGTTAATATATAGAAGTGTTTAATTCATGGTAAATCAATTGTTCTAGAGTCCAGCAAATCAATAGGTTACTTACAACTACCTATAACATCTTTTACTGATGTATGTCTGAAATACGCTTATAACATCTCTTAACCCTTTTAAAATGCTCAGCAATGAAGCTTTCATATCTCCCCTCTATTCATGTAGGAATAATGCTATTCATACAAACCCTGATATTTTTCTATGCAAAATCATTTAAAGTTTTTAAAGTGTCACTGCAAGTCACAAGTAATGAACCTCATTTGGTTACAAATTAATTAGGTACATTATGCAATATCCTATCTGGTGCAGCTTGATAGTATGAGCAGCACATTATTTCGTGTGCATTCTCCTAGTATATTTGGCCACATCGCACATGCTTTCAGTAGAGAAATTCTTGGCATGTCAAGCTGCATGTAGCAAGATGTACAGCGGCACAGTCTGGGTATTCAGCCTGGACATATGTAGTAAATCAGGCAACATGCATGGTGCCAGTGATGGGGAAAGTGAGACCAAGGGCACATCTACACAGTGAGGAGCAGCCCACGGCAGCGAGTCTCAGGGGGCGTGGCGCTCAGGGTACCACCTCAAACTGGCTTTGTAGATGTTGTGGCTTGAGCTGGAGCTTCAGCCAACCAGCTTCAGAGCCTGAGCTACAACATCTACACAGCTATTCTTAGTGTGGTGCCCCGTAACTCCTTAAAAGACAGGAAACAAAGGATAGAAATAAATTGTCAGTTTTTAGAATAGAGAGAAGTTAATAGCTAGGCCCCCCAGGGATCTCTACCGGGACCAGTACTTTTCAACATAAGTCATCTGGAAAAAGAGGTAAACAGTGAGGTAGCAAAATTTGCTCATGAGACAAAATAACTCAAGATAGTTAAGCCCAAAACAGACTGAAGAGTTACAAAGGGACCAATGTTGCTAAATGCAAAGGAATGCACACTGGAAAACATAATCCCAACTATACGTATAAAATGATAGATGTCTAAATTAGCTGTTCCATTTAAGAATGAGATCTTGGAGTCTCTGTGGATAGTTCTCTGAAAACTTTCACTCAAAGTACAGCTGCAGTCAAAAAAGCTAACAGAATATTGGGAATCACTAGGAAAGGGATAGACAATAAGACAGAAAATGTCATAATGCTGCTGTATAAATCCATTGTTCACCCACATCTTGATCACTGTGTGCAGCTCTGGTCGCCCCAACTCAAAAAGGATATATTAGAATTGGAAAAGCTACAGAGAAGGGCAACAAAATTGATTCAGGCTATGGAACAGCTTCTGTATGAAGAGAGATTAATAAGACTGGGACTGTTCAGCTTGGAAAAGAGACAACTAACAGGGGATATGATAGAGATTTATAAAATCAAGAATGGAGTGGAGAAAGGGAACAGGGAAGTATTATTTACTCTCTCACATCACACAAAACTGGGTCACAGTCAAGTTGGAAGAACATATCAGGTGGGGTCCCACAGGAATCAGTTGTGGGTCTGGTTCTGTTCAATATCCTCATCAGTGATGTAGGTAATGGCATAGAGAGTACATTGATAAAGTTTGTGGATGATACCAAGATGGGAGGGGTTGCAAGTGCCTTGGAGGCTAGGATTAAAATTCAAACTGATGTGGACAAACTGAAGAAATGGTCTGCAGAAAATAGGATGAAATTCAATAAGGACAATTGCAATGTACTCCACTTGGGAAAGAACAATCGGTTTCACATGTACAAAATGAGACAAGGCTGTCCAGGGAAGAGCACTTTCGAAAGGGATCTGGGGTTATAATGGATCACAAGTTAAATATGAGTCAACCGCGTAACACTCTTGCAAAAAATAAAAGGCAAATATTATTCTGGGTTGTATTAGCAGGACTATTGTAAGCAAGACACAAGAAATAATTCTGCTCTACGCTGCACTGATTAGGCCTCAACTGAAGTACTGTGTTGAGTTCTGGCTGCAACATTTCGGGGAAGATGTGGACAAACTGGAGAAAGTCCAGAAAAGAGCAACAAAAATGATTAAAGGTCTAGAAAACATGACCTATGAGGGAAGATTGAAAAAATTGGGTTTGTTTAATCTGGAGAAGGCTGAGATGGGACATGATAACAGTTCTGAAGTACGTCAAAGGTTGTTATAAGGAGGAGGAAGGTAAATTGTTCTCATTAACCTCTGAGGCTAAGATAAAATGCAATGGGATTAAATTGCAGCAAGGACGATTTGGTTGGACAGTAGGAAAAACTTCCTGCCAGGATAGTTAAGCACTGAAATTAATAGCCAAGAGAGGTTGTAGAATCTCTTTCACTGGAGATTTTTAATAGCAGGTTAGACAAACACTTGTCAGGGGTGGTCTAGAAAATACTTAATTTTGCCACGGGTGGAGGGGACTGAAGTAGATGACCTCTCAAGGTCCCTTCCAGTCCTACAATTCTATGACTCTCTGATAAGAAGTAGGGGTCACCCAATGAAATTAACAGGCAGAAAGATTAAAACAAATGTAAGGCAGCACTTCTTCACACAATGCACAATCAACCTGTGGAACTCATTGCCAGGGGATGTTGTGAAGGCCAAACGTCTAAGTGGGTTCAAAAAAGAATTAAACAAGTTTGTGGAGGACAGGTCCATCAGTGGCTATTAGCCAAGGTGATCAGGGATGCAACTCTATGATCTGGGTGTCCTTAGCCTCTGACTGCCAGAATCTGGGACTGGATGACAGGGGATGGATCACTCGATAATTGCCCTGTGCTGTTCATTCCCTTTAAGCATCTGGAACTGGCCACTGTCAGAAGAGAGGACACTGGGCTAGATGGACCATCAATCTCACCCAGTATGGCCGTTCTTATGTAACATGTACGATACTTGTCAGAGGCCTCAAAACTAGTCAGTATCACTGCTAAAATTCCCTGTTTCCAGGCCTATGAAGCATGCCCTACACCAAAGTACTGCAGGACTGTGAAATTGTGCTTCTGCTATGGAGAAAAATAGAAATGTCATACCAAGGAAGTCTGACTTATGTAGCATATTCCTGAGGGCTGGTCTACACTTGCCGCAGCGTGTACTGTACGTGTGACTACGCACTGCAGTGAAAAGCAGGCGTGTGGCTACACATGGCAGTGAAAGGCTCTAGTGGTATGGAGACAGCGGGACACTAAATGGTAAACATGGGACTGCGTGGGTGTGCAGAGAGCTATGTAGGATGTATACTTGGCAGTTCCGGCATGCCTGTGTAACTCTACTCGCCTAAGCAGAGCATCACCGTCTACACTACTATTTATACCCATGCCAGATGGGTGTGCAGAGTCTGCCCTCTATCTGCTGCCGTAAAGGTAGGCATACCTTCAGTTCCAGGAGCAAAGAGGGGAAAATATTATGAAATGCAACATCCCAGGTTTATCTAAAGTTCTAGGAAAATGTTTAGCTCTTTCCTGAAATGAAAAAAAAATGTGATAAAATAATTCTAGATTCATAAATTTTTAAGGCAAGAAGGAACCATTACGATCATCTAATCAGGCCTTCTGAATACCACAGGCCACAGAATATCACCAAGTGCATCAAATGCATCAAGCCCATAACTTCTCTTTGAGCTAGACCCGATCTCTGAGAAAAGCATTGTCTTCACGTAAAGACTTCAAGTGATGGTGATCCAGCCAAATACCTAAATATGTTATTCCAAGTATTACTTTGCTTTGTTCTAGCAATGTGCATCTTGTTTCTAGTCTGAATTTCTCTAGTCTCAGCTGCCAGCCATTTGATCTCATTCTACTTTCATCTGCAAGATTAAAGATCTTTCTACAGTCAGAAATCTCTTCCAATGTGTGGACTTAAAGACTGAGGTCAAGTCACCTTTAGCTTTCCTTTGGATAAACTTAATAGACTGAGATTCTTTAGCCTCTGGCTATCAGCCATGTTTTCCAGATCTGAAATAACTCTTGTAGCTCTTTTCACAACCCCTTTCAATTTGTCAACAAGCTTGTAGAAATGTAGACACTGGATCTAGAACAGTGTCCCATTATGGTCTTTCCCAGCCACACACCTCTCTATTTCAGCTCGATAATCCTCCACTTAAAACATTTCAGGAAGGCGTTTGCTGTCTTCACCACCACTGGGACCTCATGTAGAGTTGGTTATATTTTATGACCTCAAATTCCTTTTTGAGTCAGTGCTTTCTAAAACATTGTACCCCATCCTGTAAGTGGGATCTACATTCTCGGGTCCTAGATGTGTGACTTTGCATTTAGTTGTAATCAACTGCATGTTGTCCAAGCGAGCCCAGTTTTGGAAGCTATTGATCATTCTATAGGACTGTCCTGTCCTAATAACTATGTGCCAAACTACCAAACTTTCTGTGATCACCAAAGGTTGTCAGCACAGTTTTTAGATTTACTTCCAAAACACTGACGAGATTGTTGAATAGCCACAGGTCTCACATCAGCAACAGAAAGTTTCACTAGTGGCAGTATGAGACCCCCCCAACACATATTCCTCCAGACTGAAATCTCCCACAATAACACAGATACAGCACAAAGAGCCTCTCACAGCACACTTCTACAAGGGAAGAGAACCAAGAGTAGCTGTGTAACCCTAACACCCCGAATTGTTTCAAGAAATGGTTTCTTGGCATAGATTTGTTTTTATTCTTTGCTGGAATTAAATAGTTCACTTCTAAATGACCAACCTCACTCTGCTCTCACTTATACAGGTGTAAATCCATAATCATTCCAGTTTTACACCAGTGTGGCTGACAGCGCATTTGGCCTTAAGCTTCCCAATTTCTTGAAAAATATCCTATAAGAAGGATTCTTGATTAATTTCAATACAAACTACCCCAGCTCACCTGAACTCTGTGTCTTCTTCACCCTCGGCAAACGCTGCAGTCAGACACAAACTGCATGACTCTCTACTCAGCCGGGATCGACTGGGGAGGAGTATTTATACCTTCTAATGACACTTTGCTGACTTTACTCCCCTGATGGGAGTTCAGAGATTTGGGTCATTATAGCAGTACATTTGCTTTCGAGCCTAGGGAGTCACAGCAAGTGATGAATGCAGATTAACCCCTGTCTTTCCTCCTGTGTGGGTGTTAATCTCTACATCTACTTAAAAAAGTGTGGGTCAAACCCTCAACAGGACGGATACAAGTGTGGCCCATGTTGCATGTGTCCACAAAAATGATGCGAACCACTCCCAAATGATGTGTGCACCAGGAGATTTACACTCCTAAACTGAGCAGGTGAAAAAATGTACACACACTGTGCAGAGCCTCACCCTGCATGTTTAAGGCTCTGCTTGGGCTTGAATATGAAGACAACTGAACATTGGTTTGAAAAAGAGATGGCTAATTACATAAACAGCCTCTTTTATCCAGAAGAATCCCTCAAACCTCATTCCAGACAGACGCACTCATCCACTGTAGACATGCCATCAGCTCTGGTGTGGAACAAAAGCAGGAACACTACACCTGCAGCTGCTACCACTTCCCCTTTGGGTAGGAACAACGACCCCATATTCCAGACATAATTTGACTTCTATATTTGGGGGGCAGACCCAGCCACATGAACAGGGCCACAAATGGGGGAACAAATTCTGCATCTGCCTGAGGCTTGCAGGCTGAGCCTGCTGCAGAGTCACTGCTGGCCTGTGGGGCCAAGCACCTGCCCCGGTGTTTTTTGGGTCTTCCGCAGGGACTCGGTGAGTGGGGGGATTTAGCCATGTCCACAGGTTGGCTAATAAGCAGTGGTCTGAAATCAGGGGGGTCTTTGAAATCACGGCTGGAATCACCCAAACTCCAGCGGCCAAGGTAGGGCCACCCCACTCCCGTGCATGGCTTTCCTGTCGACTCAGAGCCACTCTGCGCTCGGTCACATGGTGCTCCCAGAACCTCCCTGAGCAGCATCTGGCTGGAGCTGAGCCAGTCCAGTGACCTCAGAGGCCGGGCGAGCTGGGAGCTGTGCCCTGTGGGGAGAGGCAGGAGTGACAGCTGGGCGCTGCAGGGAGGGGCCGCTTCTTTCCAGGAGAGGGCATTGAGTGTAAGGGGGGGCGGTCTGCCTGGGAGAGGCTGTGAATCCAGTTGTTCTGGGGCCAGCCAGATCTCTAAATTGTGTCGACCCCCACCCACTACCAACGCACATAGTGTGATGGTGCCACTTTCCACCTCGCCCACCAGGCAGGCGAGGCATCGTCCCCTCAGGCTCACCAAAGGGGAAATCAGGCGCACACCCAGCCCTCCCCAGGCTTCTGTGCAAAGATGCATAGGAAAGAGGCCCTAAGAACTGACAAGACACACTCGGGGCCAGGAATGCTTCCAGCACTGACCTGGGACCAACAATGAGAAAGAAAAATTGAATTTCAGCAGCACTGCCCACCTAACCATGTAAAACCCTCTCCCCACCCTCACAACCTCCAGCGCTCACACACAGTGATCCCACTCTCCCAGGACAAACACCATGTGCTGGACACTCCACACAGTGACAGCTCGTACAAATATCTACACATCCTGGGTTAACCTCTGTGTCTAGCTGCACTGGGGAAAATGAGGAATGGAGGAGGAGGAGCCTGCACAGCCTGTCCGGGGGTGAAGGGAACCCCAGCTGCAGCTCAGTGTGTGCAGGGAAGGAGATGGGGCAGACCCGAAGGGAGGGGAGAGAGAAGGTGGAGACTAAAAGGAGCCAGCACGAGTAACTTCCTCAAAACGACACAAAGGTTTAGCATATTCTCGCCAGTTGGAAATCCAGACACAACATCCTGATCTTGCTTTCCATGTTGGCAATTGTTGAAGTTGCCATGAGGATGTTGTGGGATTGGTCACAGGAGGAGAGATGGGCTGGATGGAGGAAGGTGTCAGAGACAATCCAATGTGTCCACATTACAGACGCCCCTCTTACCCCGGAGATTGTTGAAGGCCTCGTTACACCTCTTTGGTGTGTGAATTAGGCAGGATGTCCATTCCCTATTTTGCCCTGTTTAAGGATTCCGTGCCTTGGGAATAAATAAATCTTGTACCGCTGTGTGCTGTGTCAAAGACAACTTCTGTGTCATCTCCTGCCTTTTACAATCATTCCACATGGGGGCCCACAAATAGGTTAATCCAGGCACACAATAGGTTAATCCAGCCTGGCAGACAAAGATCTTAAACTTGACAAAAAGTGCACAAATTCCATACCCAATCTGCATGACAAAAAAAGTGCAGTTAGTGTGTGTCAGAGTCGGGAAAAACGGGGATAGATTCTAGTGACAGCATGGACAGGAACTCCATTATAACTGTGTTGAAGTGTAGGATTTCCCTAACCCCGTAAAGAGAGAGCCCAGCCACCTACATTTCTAAGACCATGGCCTATCCAAGGCACCTCTACTCCTTGGGAATGGTCAGAAGCGAAGTGTACCATTATTAGGCAAATGTGTCAGATAATCCGGGCCAAAAACGAATCTTTGAGAAGGGTTTCAACTTGTTCAGCCTGCTATAGCTCTGAAAAATAGGCATGAGGCAGTGCATGGAATTCGGAACACTCTTACAGAGTAAAATTAAACTGCCTGAAAGAAAAAATGATCTTTCATAGAAGGTAGAAGAGAGAGAGAGACAGCCAAGAAAGATGAATTTACATAAGGTTTAGGGCTGTCCTTTAAGGTGGAGTCAAAGATGAACCCATTCTATTTCTAAAGCATGCCTTCTGTACCTTTCTAAAAATGTGAGACAACCCACAAACACTTATTGGTAGAGCTCAGAGCATTATATTCTCCCACCCCATACAAAGAGACGTGATACTAGCACTACACTACTTTGAGCAAAGTAGGCAGATTTTGAGAAGAGCCAGAGAACATGGCAGTGAGTTTAGGAAGGCACAAAGTGCAGAGATTTCAGGTTTAGCAACTATAACTTCAAAGAGAAAGGCACTGAATGAAGTTACAGCCCACCTTAGGGGACCTTGTAAGGGAGGAAGATGATCAGGAATAGTCAACATGGATTCACCAAGGGCAAGTCATGCCTGACCAACATGATTGCCTTCTATGAAGAGGTGACTGGCTCTGTGGATGTGGGGAAATCAGTGGACGTGATATACCTTGACTTTAGCAAAGCTTTTGATATGGTCTCTCACAGTATTTTTATCAGCAAGTTAAAGAAGTACAGGTTGGATGAATGGACTATAAAATGGATAGAGAACTGGCTAGATCATTGGGATCTATGGGTTGTGATCAATGGCTCCATATCTAACTGGCAGCCAGTAACAAGCGGAGTGCTCCGGGGGTCGGTCCTGGGGCTGGTTTTGTTCAAAAACTTCATTAATGATTTGGAGGATGGGGTAGATTGCACCCTCAGCCAGTTTTCAGATGACACTAAGCTAGGGGGAGTGATAGATACCCTGGAAGGTAGGGATAGGATACAGAGTGACCTAGACAAATTGGAGGATTGAGCCAAAAAAAATCTGATGAGGTTCAACAAGGACAAGTACAGAGACCTGCAGTAACGACGGAAGAATCCCATGCACAGGTTCAGACTGGGGACTGACGGGCTAGGCAGCAGTTCTGGAGAAAAGGACCTGGGGGTTACAGTGAATAAGAAGCTGGATATGAGTCAGCAGTGTGCCCTGATTGCCGAGAAGGCTAATAGCATATTGGGCTGCATTAGTAGGAGCATTGCCAGCAGGTCGTGAGAAGTGATTATTCCCTTCTATTGGTGGGCATTGGTGAGGCCGCATTTGGAGTATTGTGTCCAGTTTTGGGCCCCCCACTACAAAAAGGACGTTGACAAGTTGGAGAGAGTCCAGCAGAGGACAGCAAAAATGATTAGGGGGCTGAAGCACATGAGTTATGAGGAGAGGCTGAGGGAACTGGGCTTATTTAGTCTGCAGAAGAGAAGGGTCAGGGCGGATTTGATAGTGGCCTTCAACTACCTGCAGGGGGGAGGATGGAACTAAGCTGTTCTCAGTGGTGGCAGATGACTTTACAAAGAGCAATGGTCTCCAATTTCAGTTGGGGAGGTCTAGGTTGTCTATTAGGAAAAAGTTTTTCCCGAGGAGGGTGGTGAAGCACTGGAATGGGTTACCTAGGGATGTAGTGGAATCTCCATCCTTATAGGTTTTTAAGGCCCAGCTTGTCAAAGTCCTGGCTGGGATGATTTAGTCGCGGCTGGTCCTGCCTTCACCAGGGGACTGGACTAGACACCTCCTGAGGTCCCTTCCAGCTCTAATCTTCTGGGATTCTATGATTCAGCCAATCTGCTCAGAGCAGGGCGGCACCTCAGCCCATCATGAGTTTGCAAACGCTGGCTGCCAGGTCTGCTGAGTAATGTTGGCACTACTACTTCTAATGCAGCCCACTCTGAATCTGTGGAAAGCAGAGCCAGCGTGCCGCCAGCTGAGCCTCTTGCAAACAAGTAACAGGAATAAATAAAACATCCCAGTGCAGAAGGGAGCTGAGACGTGGGCATAACTGGGGAGTCTCCTGGGCAGGCAGTACTGGCTCCAGAGCGACATTCTCCCCATGATCTCTTTGTCGAGCTCCCAGAATAAGGTGAGCATCTGGCTTTATGCAGGACGGAGTCCGTGGGCCAGATTCAGGGCCCAACCCCAGCTTAACTGAGAACACAGAGATTCCTTTGGCGCAGGTTCTGTGGAGAAAGGGGAGCCTCTGTGATCTGGCTATTCCCAGCAGTCAGAATATCTTTAGGGGCCATGAGAAGCTGGGCATAAGAGTGAGCAACTTTCAGGCTATTCCCCAGTTTGCCCCAAGATCTAAGCACCACACAGATGGTTAAAATCCACCTCCCGTCCATTGCACTTTCTGCAGGCACAGCTCAGCAGGCCAGGAGAGTTAGCCCTGTGTGTTAAGAAGGTTTCAGCTGAAGGGTCCCACTCAGAGCCCAGAAAACCTGCAAACTGAACCAGGACATTCTGGGTGCTCTCAAGATGAGACCCTGGGGCTCCTGACAGGTGTGACATGCATTACAGGGACAAAGACCACTCTCAAATGCGTGTTCCCTGAAGGGGGCTCAGGAATCTGTGCTTCCCCATGGCAGGATATTGTACAATGAGGGGTTTATGACTAAGCTGGGCCAATCTGTGCTGCCCTCTGTCAGAGAGGCTATCGGATGGGAGGGACTGTTACTGTGTGTGGAAATCCTACATTTGAAACCAGGATGCACAAAAGCCTGTCCACGTGTATGACGCGGTCTCAGGGATTCAGCACAAGGTTCATCAGCTGGGAGTAGCAGCAGATGCTCTGATTCTATGACAATGAGCAGCAGCACAGAAATGCTGATAGATAAATGAGCACGTCCAACCCTTGGCTCTTCTTTTCTCTCTGGGTTTTGGCAGTGCAGGACAACTCTAACAAGTCTGCAAGTCTTAGTTGCCATGACAATCTGAGCCTCTGTTATTGGTGAATCATTTCTTCTCTCCCAGGGGAGGCTCTTTGGCTGAAATTCTCCAGGGTCTATTTACTGCACTTCCCACTGCGCATGGACGACAGGGAATTGTCCCCGAGTCGTGGTCAACCTGAGATCCTCCAGGGACTCTACGGGGGAATCATAAAGCTCCCTGTCCAGCACTGCAAGTGTCAGACGTGAGATTCATACATGGATTCTCAGGTCACAAAAAGGAGATTTCTTCTCTTTGCTAAGTGGGATTTCGGTGAGTTGCCTGTTTCTGCAATAAATGTTAGTTCTAAGGGCTCAGGAAGGGTTCGAGTCAAGAATAATCTGGGAAGGAATTCTCATTCACAGAGACTTGAATTGTTTGTATTGTCAGAAATATCAAGGGATTTACCTCATAAAAATGGCCCTAAAGGTTTATTGTAAATAGTTTACACAAATATTTGTATTTAAGATAATTTCCTTGTGTCTTAAAGTGTCCTTCCACCTGTCAAATATCTTCCTTTTTTCGGTCTCAGAGGTTTTTTCTCTGTTTCGCTCAAGTTTTCCAATTAAGCCATTTTCTGCCATGTTAAGAAGTGTAGCCAGAACCTCTGCAGTGGTTATCTGTGATACCTGAGATTTCACAGCATGAATGGGTCACACAGGGCTTTACAGACTGGCCTCATTCTGCTCTCACATTCTGCCTTCACTGCAGATTGACACTAGCGTCACTGAGAGCAAAATCAGGGCCCCCATGTTTTGAAATCCCCATCTTTCATGCTTGGTCACAGGAAGCCACATAAACTGGGGATCTTCCTTCAGACTCTTTCAGCACCCTAACAGAATAGCTCTCGCTGCTGCAGGACTGGAAGCCAGGATCTTCACAGCAGGGAGCCTACAATTCCACACTAAGGTTTATATCTTGGTCCCTTTGAGATCAATGGCAAAACTCCCATCAAGGCCAGAATTTCATGCTAAATCCACATTTAAGGACATAACTAAAAAGCCTAATTTTCACCAGCCATGAATCTCCTGTGACTTCAACTGGAGTCATCCTGCGGCCTCTGAGGATGCATGAGCTCATCTGGAGCAGGGAAAAACAGACAGAAGAGTAGCTGAAATCTTAAACTCACAGTTCAGAGGTTCAAAATAATTAGGGTGACAATGTCTTTGGGGTTGTGGGGAGGCTTTTATCTCTGTTCTGCATCTCCTGTTCTATAGAGGATGAGGAGCAACAAAATGCAGTAAAAATAAAACCATGTTTTTGACTTAGAGGAAGTCAGGCAGTGTCAGAAATCTGGCTGGGGTAGATCCAAATACACACAATGTGTGTGTGTGGGTTGCGACATGCAGTATCTAGATCACAGTGTCATGGAATCCTTAAACTGGGTGAAATAGGGAATGGACATCCTGCCTAATTCACACAGCAAAGAGTTGTAACAAGGCCTCCTGCAATCTCTGGGTCCAGAAGGGTGTCTGTAATGTGGACACACTGTAGTAGATTGTCTCTGACACTTTCCTCTATACAGCCCATCCCTTCTCCTGTAACCAATCCCACAACAACTTTGTGGCAACTTCAGCAATTGCAAGCATGTAACAGCAACACCAGGAAGTTGTGTCTGGTTTTCTAACTGGCGAGAATACGCTAAAGCTTTGTGTTGTTTTGAGGAGGAGTTACTCCCATTGGCTCCTTTTAGTCTCCACGTCCTCTATCCTGTCCCCCAGGTCTGCCCCATCCAGGCTGTGTAGATATTTGTATGAGCTGTCACTGTGTGGTATGTCCAGCACCTGGTGTTGGTCCTGGGTGAGTGGATCATTGTGTGGCAGGGCTGGAGGCTGGAGGGGTGAGGAGGGGGGTGGACACGGACAGGAAGGCAGCACTGTTGAAATTCAATTTTTCTTTCTCATTGTTGGTCTCAGGACAATGCTGGAATTGTTCTTGGCACCGAGTATGTCTGGGCAGGTCTCAGGGCCTCTTTCCCCTGGCGAGCCAGATAATTGCAACCTGGGTGTCACAGCCCTTACTCATTGTTTTTTCCATTTTTTTTAATGGTTGTTGAATGTTAATTATACATCTTCAGTTTCAGTTTCCACAGCTTCCCCAGTGGAAAGAACCATTGATATTTGCTCCTCAGCTGGTTCTCTCTCACATTGGATCTGGAAACCTGTCTATATTCTCCTTCCCCATCCCAGGCTGCCCCGATTCCAACACTATGCTGGGTGCCAGCCTCTTCTCCATGCTTCAAAGTTACCCCTGGCCCCCACAACCTCCAAGCCACTCCAAGCTCCCCAAACTCTTCCCCGGCAGAGGTTAGGTGCCCCCGTTCCACCTGCTGTCTTTGTTAGGAGGGCAAAAGTGACAATTTCTCTCCAGTGAGGAATGTCACACCCCAAGTAGAAGATGTGTAGCAGGGCTGGGGTTTGTGAGAGTGGGGAGGGGGGTGCACACAGATAGGCACCTGTGCTGTGCTGCTGCTCTTGTTGCTCCACACACACGGGGTCTGCTGCACAGCAACAACGAGCAAGCTGAGAAGTGTGCACAGTGTATCATGACAGCTAGGAATTCTGGGTCATGTCAGTGTTAGGTAAATACAGCTGCCAGGTGCAGGCAACACCCTGGCCTCTGGCTGACACAGTGAGCCACTGGGACACAGATGCTAAATCCGGGACTCCCTGAGATCATTTGTTAGCCAGCTCTGTTAGCCGTTAATGGGACAGTTGTACATACATTCCTCAGGGTGGAGAATTTATAGGGTCCCGTGAGCATTTTTCTCATCTGAAACTCTCATCCATGCAGTGGCTCACGGGAAGCCTCACACCTGTGAAAAACACACCTAAAGTGTTGTTTTTAAAGCTTCAAAGTCACATTGGACTTTTTCCCTGTGGAGATAAATTCAGCACTGTCATGATGTAGGAAGGTGTAGTGGATTCCTCCGAGCCTGGGCCCGAGGAAGGGCCATAACGACCAGAGCAGATAGTGGAAGGGCCGGCAGGGCAGGGAGCTGGCTAGCGATAGGGCCCGCCGAATGGCCAATCCCACCACAGAGGGGCAGAGCCTCCGCCAGCGCTGTGAGTACAAAACCAGGCCCCACAGGTCAGTGGGAAACAGGCTGCCGCTGGAGGCAGACGTGCTGTCCCGCCGGCTTCAGCAAAGGCCTGAATCCAGCCGAGCCGCTGCCCCAAGCGAGCGGCCCCAGAACAGAGGCCCTGGGAACAGCCCAAGCGACCGAGCCTTAAAAACTGGATAGGGCCTCCAGGCCCCAGAGACTGGACTGGACCACCAGGCCCCAAGGACTGGACTGGGCCTCTAGGCCCCAGCGACTGGATCAAGCCCCCTGAGCCTGAGGGCTGGGAGATACCCTCTGAGGCCGGTCCTGACTTGGAGGAGCTTCCTGACGCTGAAAGCCTGGAGCCCAGTGACCTAGAGGAGTTGTTCTCGGCAGAGGAACCCCAGGAACCCTGTGACCTAGAGGAGCTGCCCTCTGCTGAGGAGCTCCCTGCCTTGCTACCAGTGGATGAGGAGGGACTGGTGAGCTTGCCACAGGCCGTGTATCCCAGAGACCCCGAGGACCTGGAGGACACAGGTACCTGGGGATACAGGGAGGAAGTGGCCCAGGAACAGCCATAGCCGTGGATGAGTCAGGGGCAAGACACCGTCAGCGTGTTGCAGCGGGAGCCCCGCCGACTCAGTGGCAAAGATATTTGCCACTGCTGGGGCCCTGGCTGGGATGCAGTGGAGACGGGTGGGCCTGTGTCCACCTCCCCCCTTCCCTCACCACCCGGGGAAAGGGTACTCTTCCCTACCGCTACGGATAGTGGACCCACTTCCAGCCTTGCCCTGCCTAAGGGCTGGGCCATTGAACTACTAGCCAAGGAACTCATTGTTTATGATCCTCCAATTTTTTTCAACAAATGCAAACATTATCACTATTTGATCATAAGAAGGGTAAGCAGCTGAGTTACCGACGGGTGTCTCTGCTTTCCCTTGTCAGTTAACAAGGCAGTATAACGAAATCACTGTACTTGTTATGTCTCAGAAAAAGCTGGATGCATTCAAAAAAGTGTCTCACCAAAAGAAACAATGGAAGAAACAGAGCAAAAAGTCCCAGCCTGGCATGATAATGTGTATTTCTATGGGGAGAACGTGGCTCATTTCCAAAAAAGGAATTGCATTGTAAATCAAATCTATGGTTCATCTAGTCAAATGTTCTCTCTCTGACAGCCACTTCCCAGGGGCTGCCGAAGAATGCGTTGGGGGGATAACCTGACCATCCTGAGGGTGTCACCTTAACGCCTAATAGCTAGTGATTGACTTGTGCCGTGAAACACACAGGCATACAGGCTTTCCAAAATATTTATTTAGCTGTATCTATTATAAAGGAAGATTCTTATTATCCATGTAAATGTCCAAAAACCTTCCTGATTCTTCCTTAGCTCCTGGCCTCAACTTCATCTTGTGGCAATGAGTTTCTCTGTCTAATAATGCACTGAGTGAAGAAAGCATTCAATTTGTAATGAGTTTTGGCTTTGCCATGTTTCAATTTAATTGAATGTCCTCTTGACCTTGTGTTATGAGACAGGGAGAACAGATTCTTCATATACTCTCTACCAGTCAGTATTTTATAGACTCTTCTTAAGTCCCCTCTTATTTCTCTTCTTTCTAAGGTAACAATCCTAGTTTTTTCAAACTCTTTCCCTAGGAGAGTTTCCCTAGGCCCTTGATTTTTCTTGTTGTCCTTCCCTGAACCACTCTAGTTCTGCAATATCCTGTTCAAAAGGGTGCTCAGTACTGCACAGAGAAGTCCAGAGGAGGGTGAAGAATTGACTAATTGACCACATTGCATTGTATTTTCAGTATTATTCCCCATCCCACTCCTCCTGTGTCCCAATGTTTTGCTTAGACCTCGTCTACACTTACCTCTGGGATTCGGCAGCAGTCGAAGGCAGTTACGCAAGCTACTCAAAAAACTTACGTCACTCCCATTGATTTCTCTGCTCCTCTTCTGCATGGCATCTTCACTGCACTGCGCCGACGAGAACAGTGTTCCCATCTATGCAGCGCCATGCCATTTGCGAAGGTGATCTTAGTACGTTGATTTCTGGATTGACTGAGCGGTCTTCACTGACCGCTCAGTCGATCCAGAGAAATCCATCTGCCAGCGGCGACTTTGCCTCAGTCAGTGTAGCCGAAGCCTTAGTTTTTGTCAATACAGTTAATTTGCAACCTTGTTAGGTGTTTGAGGAGTTCAAGTTATTCCCTCAAGTAGGTGTATATGTTTCACTTATTGGCATCGAGCATCATCTTCCATCAAGCTACTCATTCACCGGGCTTGCTGAGCTCCCTCTGAGAACATTTCTGGACTGGACTGTGGCCTAACTAATTTCCTGACATGTGGAAAGAGCAGAATATTGGGTTTGGAAGGGACCTCAGAAGGTCATCTAATACAACGCCGTACTCAAAATGAGAGCAAACCCAAGTAAATCATCCCAGCCAGGGCTTTTTCATGCTGGGCCTTTAAAACCTCAAAGGATAGAGATTCCATCACCTCCCTAGGTAACCCATTCCACTGCTTCACCACCCTCCTAGTGAAAAATATTTTCCTCATATCCAACCAAAACGTCCCCCAGTGCAACGTGAGACCATTGCTCCTAATTGTATCATCTGCTACCATTGAGAACAACTTAGCTCCATCCTCCATGAACCCTGCTTCAGGTAGTTGAGGACTGCTATCAACTACCCCCTCGTTCTTCTCTTCTTCAGACTAAACAAGCTTAGTTCCCTCAGCTGCTCTTCATAAATCATGTGCCCTAACCCCCTAATAATTTTTGTTGTCCTCCACTGGACTCTATCCAATTTCTCCATTCTTCCTATAGTGGGGGACTCAAAACTAGACAGAATACTCCAATTTTTAGCTTACCCATGCTGTCTAAAGGGGAATTATGTAGTCACCTCACTGCTCACCCCCTTTCTATACCATTGGTAATATAAAATATTTACTGTGTTATTTGTTATCACGTGTGTAACCCCCTCACTGGACTTCCCTTCACAGGCATCTGAGCATTTATGAGCCTGATCGGCGACCCCACTAACTCATGTCAGCTTTCAACCTGACCTCCTCCAGCCTGCCAATGTTCATCCTTAACGGCATCCCGGGGCTGGAAGCTGCCCACATCTGGATTTCCATCCCTTTCTCTCTGTTCTACGTCGTCAGCCTGGTGGGAAATTTCACAGTTCTGTTTGTTGTCATAAAAGAGGAGAGCCTGCACAAGCCCATGTACCTGCTACTCTGCATGCTAGCGCTCACAGACATCGGCATGTCTACCTGTGTTGAGCCAAAGGCACTGTGCATATTTTGGTTTGGTTTCAAAGATATCACTGTGGATGGCTGCCTCACCCAGATGCTTTTCCTTTACGTGTTTGTTGCTATGCAGTCAGCCATCCTCGTGACAATGGGCTTTGATCGTTACGTTGCCATATGTAACCCTCTAAGATACACCACCATCCTCACCAATTCACGAATCGCTAAGCTAGGGCTAGTGGGTTTCATGCGAGCTGTTCTTTTGGTTCTGCCCTTGCCCCTGCTACTGCAGAGGCTGCCATTCTGCGCCAACTGTGTTATCCTCCACACGTACTGCGAGCACATGGCTGTAGTGAAGATCTCATGTGGGGATACCAGAATAAATCGGATGTACGGACTGGTGATAATAGTAATGACCACCGGGTTAGACCTGACTCTCATTGGCCTAACCTACGGGCTGATCATCAGGGCTGTCCTCAGAATCTCCTCAAAGAAAGCCCACCGGAAAGCCCTCAATACCTGCACAGCCCACATCTGTGTGATGCTGATGTCTTATACTCCCTACCTCTTCTCCAACCTGACACACAGGTTCGGTCAGGGCATCTCTGCCCACGTTCACATCCTCTTGGCCAACCTTTATCTTTTTGTGCCCCCCATGCTCAATCCTATCATTTATGGGGTCAAAACCAAAGAGCTTCGTGACAAAATTGAAAAATACACCTGCAGAATGTGATCATCTGGGGCCACTCATGTTCCTACTGGTCTGCATGCTGGCGCTCACAGACATTGGCCAGTCTACCTGCATTGCACCGAAGGCACTGAGTATATTTTGGTTCCGTTCCAAAGGCATCACCATGGATGGCTGCCTCACCCAGATTTTCTTCATTTACGTGATTAGTAATACGCAGTCAGCCGTCCTCGTCATAATGGCCTTCGATCGCTACGTTGCCATATGTGACCCTCTGAGATACGCCACCATCCTCACCAATGCACAAATCACTAAGCTAGGGCTAGTGGGTTTGATACGAGCTGTTCTCTTGGTTTTGCCCATGACCCTACTACTGCAGAGGCTGCCATTCTGCACCAATCGCGTTATCCCCCACACGTACTGTGAGTACCTCACTGTGGTGAAGATGTCATGCGGGGAGACCACAGTCAACCAGATGTACAGCCTGGTGATATTATTAGTGAACATCGGGATCGACGTGACACTCGTTGGCCTGTCACATGGGATGATCATCAGGGCCGTCCTCAGGATCTCCTCCAAAAAAGCCCTCTGAAAAGCCCTCAACACCTGCACAGCCCACGTCTGTGTGATGCTGATGCCTTGTACTCCCCTCGTCTTCTCTACCCTGACACGCAGGTTCGGTCAGGGCATCGCTGCCCACGTTGACATCCTCTTGGCCAACCTATATCTCCTTGTGCCCCCCATGCTCAACCCTATCATTTATGGGGTTAAAACCAAAGAGCTTCGTGACAAAATGGGAAAATACACCTGCAGAATGTGATAGCCTGGTGCCACTGACTTCAAACCTGTGTGACATAAGGGGGAAAGGATGTGTCCTTATTAATCAAGGGTGCTCTGCCCCTATTTGGCTGAGCTCAGCCCTGTGGAAGTTCACAGGATGAGAAGTTCCTCACATCCAATGTCTTATCACTCCATCACCAAACACTGCTCTCTGCGACCATCACCTGATCTCGTTCAGCGTTGTCACCCATCATCCTCAACCCCCACACACCCTGTCACTCGGCCTTTCCATGACTTTCCGTCCACCAACACTGATGACGTCTCATAT
Source organism: Emydura macquarii macquarii (assembly GCF_026122565.2). Lineage (NCBI taxonomy): Eukaryota > Metazoa > Chordata > Testudines > Chelidae > Emydura > Emydura macquarii. The sequence goes on from NW_027131506.1 coordinate 160,028, forward strand.
GCTCTCAGCCCTATTTTCCATCAGTATGGTTGTTGATTCTCACCATTCCTCACTGTCCTCCATCTTTGACTCTTTTGCCCCTCTCTGCCTCCACAAGATCCCCATCTCTGCCCTCCACCAGGCCCCGATAATCCCTTCCAGTCCTGAGTGTTGTGGAAGACTGAAAATCAAGGGTCCTTACTAACATGTCCGTTGCCTACTGGATGATCCAAAGTAAGCCAGACAGCAGATTAGCAAAATCAAATTTATTCTTTACGTAAAGAAGGTGGTCCCTATATACTAGAGGCAACCCTTAACACAGAATTCTAAAAGCTCTTATAGCGTATACAAACAAGTCTTTTTACGTCACAGTTTTCATGGCCATACATACTAAAAAAAACTGCCTATCTAGGAATTTTCTAGTTCAGTATTTTCAACTTTCCTTATCTAAGTTACAAGGTCTTTCTCTGCATTCCATCCCTGCTGGCACCCAGGCTTCATAACTATTTTATAACTTCTGAACATGCTAAGATTAAATAACTGCTAGAAAGACATTTTCCATCTAAGGCTTTTACAGCTATTTCTAAAAATCAATTCTCAAAAAAACAGAGACTCCATCTTCTTTTCCCTTCACAGTCCCCACTTTGTTCCTATTAGTTCTACTACTAGGAACACAATCATGATATATTCCTTCATTTCCCTTGCCGATATTCCAATACCGTATTGACCTTTGCACCATTTGTCTCCTAGGGATTTTAAACTTTTTTTGCTGGAATAATGAACAGTAACATTGCATACAACAAAACATTAACATTAACCTTATCATAAACACTATTATACCTACAAACAATTTTTTAAGCCATGATAAGTCTGGTAACCAAGAAGTCAGAGCATTCCAGATGGATGACCATAAAATATCAATGCCAGATGGTGGCATTGGAGGGTTAGCGAATTCATGGAAAAATCTGCTGACGTTCCAAATTTTGTGTACATCCATCTCGATTTGACCTGATTCATTTTTATAAAAACAAAAGATTTAATTCAACATTACACAAACTCCTCCTTGTTGAGCTAAGAATTGGTCTAGGGCTAACCTATTTTGAATACTCATTTGTGCCAATGATTCAATTTCAGCCTGTAATTTTAAAATAGCATCTCCAGTTACATTGGCAAATATCTCAAATTCTGCTGAAACAGTTCTTAGTGCATACTCCAAATCACCCACTCCTTGCCAGGGAAAAAACATTCTCCATCCTCTCCAGAATGCCGAAGAGTGTTCAGTTAATGGGTTATAATGGTGAGCATCCAGGGTGGGCCTAAAATTTCTCTTAGGTCGGTGATGATATACAACCTCATGTAGAGGAACTGGATGCACACGTCCAGGCCAGAGATATACTAAAGTACATCTTCCTTTCCACCTTGGTGGTAAAGTATTTCCCGCCCAATTTCTACATGCCCACCATACACCTTCCTCTATTGGAGTAACTCCTCTGCAATGATTGGAATGGGCTTGGTATAGCACATGTAGCATGATGTTAGCCCATTCAAACCAGGTATTATTTACATATTGATTGATGGTAGTAGCCTTTTGAATGATCCAAATCTCTTCTCTAAAATGGTCATTTTTATATAAATTCATATTGTGATACGACAGGTGCCCAGGGCAGCCAACTGATAATGCCAAGGTCAGGGCAGGCTGCAAAAGGAGAGCAGATTCTCCCCACGCTGGTGGGTGACACTGAAACCCGGCTTCCCAACCAGCCACAAACTACTTCTGATTTCCCTACACTGGATATCAAGAAGCCAGTCCACAAATTCCCACAGCCCCCTTTACTGCATCTCAGCTCCAGGCTCCCAAATCAGCACTAGGTCGAGTAAAGAGACCAGTTACTAGAACCCTATGCTCTTTACTAACAAGATTCCCTCTGACCCCAAGGGGTCAGCCACAGCACCAGTTCAATATGAGTTTAGATCTTACCTAAAATACCACGCTGGCAGTCAATCCTTTAGTATCTAAACTAAAAGTTTATCGTAAAAAGAAAGAAAGAAACCATGAGAGAAATGTTAAAGTGTTAAAGTAAATCACAGATATACAAATGATTAAAAGTCCATTTACATCAGGTTTCTGGAAGAAATGTGGATTTGCAGGCTTGTATAGTTCCCTCTGGTTCACATCCAGTACCTGGATGGGTCTAAGTCCTTCGGTTCAGTTGCAAGATGAATAGATCCAGAGGTAGGTGTGTGTCTGCAGCTGGACAGGATCATAGACCAAAATGGACCCTGTGGTTTGATCATATATACCCCCCCCGGCCATGCGGCCTGTGGACAGTCACAAGAAGCAAAATGGAGTCCATAGTCACATGGGCCAATCCTGGTGACTCTTCAGGTGTGCCTGGGGTCCAGTCACGTAAACAGGTTCTGGTGACTCATTGGTGATGCTGGCTTCTCTCTCTGGGCCCCGTGCACCTGGGAAGGCGTTAATGGGCCATTGAGCTGGCCATTGTTCTGCAGCCATCCTATCTGGGGTGTTTCCCAGGCCGCACAGTTTGAAACACAGATATCTCAATTACATCTATAAGTTCCATTTCACATGTTACACATGAACATAAGCATTATTCTCTTACTTAGCATATTATAACCTTCCTAACAGTACCTGACATGGCATATCCCACATGGATTATTATGATTCTGCCATCCAGATGTCACACAACATACTAATGGCCCCCCCTCTCAAACCAGCCCGCATGACACATATTCTCTAGCTTCATCCACCATTTGTGGGTCTTGTTACACATAATTCCTCAGATGGAATCTAGCGTACAATTATAAACTCTCTTCTTATTCAATTTAGTGGCATTGGATCCTCGTTTCTGTATCAAAGTTTTACTGATTTTTCCCCCTTCCATCATAGGTAGATGGATAATGTAATTGCATTTTGGATATTTCCCTACATTCCTTACTTCACAGGTAACGTTTAACCAGAGTTTGTCTAATTCTGTTACCGATACAGGTTGTGTCTATTGCACACATATTGGTGCTGCTGGTTTCCTTCCCAGGAGAATTAAGTCTCTGGGATCAACCCTCATTCCCAACCGGTGTTCTTTCCCTATTACTATTCCCATGGGATTAGTCCAGGCCAAACTTTCCCCTTCATTAATTGGCACAGGAATAGGTATTAGGGGTATTCCTTCCCGATGATGGATTGCCATAAAGGAGCACACCCAACAATCTTTGACCTCCCAAGATGCAGTTAAATTCTTTATCAATTTATAAAATAAATTGGCTTTAAAATCTGCATTGTCCATGTTTAAATTAATTAAAAACATCATCAAGAATAACAAATCTATCTTCTACACTAATTCTAAAACAATTTATCCCCTTAATATAAGAAACACACCACAAAATAATCACAAAGTGATTAAAATATTATAAAAATAATAAAGTCCATTAGTATTTCTTTCCTGGTGCACTCTTGACTCCGTCGACCGTCTACTTCAGAGCAACCAGAAGGGGATTGCCCGTGATTCTTCACCCTTCCACGTCTGCTTCAGAGCAACCAGAAGGGGATAATAGCTGTGAGAAAAAGGCATGAGGCAGTACATGGAATACGGAACACTCTTACAGAGTAAAATTAAACTGCCTGAGAGCCAGGGCAATAGACTGCTTGACTGTCCACCCTGCCTGAAGGCCGGACTATGACTCATAAGGAGACGCTATTCCCTATTTAGGAAGGCGCTGTGGTCTTCCCTGGAATCTGGACCCAAGGAAGGGCTGCAGCGACCAGGCCATATCTCCAACAAGGAGAAAAGCCAAGAAAGAGAATCGCTAAGACAACCATACCGAGGATGAGTCTGTAGAATATAGAAAGAATAGCTAATGGGTGTTGTGCTTTAAGATAGAATAGTAAAGTATATAGCTTGGGAAAAGGGCTGGAAGGACCTGATAAAGGCTGTCCGGGTGCTAGCACAGCACAAATAGAGGGCAAACATAAAAACAAAAGCTGACCAAAGCTGACTACACCCGGCTAAGTAACAGTTGAAACTGCCTACAAGTCAGGATGACTCAGCAGAAATGCTCACTGATCATGATACTGACCCAAAAGTGACACTGTTCACTGGTTGGTTACATACTGAGCAAGCTGATCAGTTTGGTGATCAGCCTGTGGGTACTTAAACCCAGAAAGTCAGTTGCACTTGGGACTGCAGCCTGCTGGGATCCTTGGTAGCTGGACTGAGCCCTTCTATGAACCAGCAGCGTCGAAGGGACGGCTAACACTTATCAGAGTCGACTTGGCCCAAGGGGCTTAAGGAGAGAAGCATCTTTCGTAATGTATGTAAGTAGCACTTGCTTTAAGATAACAAATGAACATCTGTCTGTTTATCTGTCTGTGAAGAGTAATTAGGATTTTACAAATGACCATCTGTCTGTAAGTATTGAAATAGCCAAGAGTTTGCAAGCGACCATCTGTCTGTAAACATAAAATGAGCAATAGTAGAATTGTGTACTATGAGAAATGATTGCATGCATAGAAAAATATTAGGCCTCTGTATCCTTCTTTGGTTTCATGTTTGTATTTTCTACGTTTATGCTCTTTAATTAATATTAATGACTAAATAAATGAGCCATATTGCTTCAGTTAAAGCCCTGTTTTTATTCTTGTTCGGTCGCCCCCACTCCTTGGTGGAGGCAACTCCTCTGCTCCCGGAGACCCACGATCCTAAAGCTAAAGCCTTACTGGCCGCTCTGAGTCCACGGAGTCCGAAGGAGCAGATGGATAATAAGTTTTCAGCTATCAACCTGACCTCCTCTAGCCGACCAACATTCATCCTAAATGGCATCCCGGGGTTGGAAGCTGCCCACATCTGGATTTCCATCCCTTTCTCTACGTTCAACACCATCACCCTGTTGGGAAATTTCGTGGTTCTGTTTGTTGTTGGCAAAGAGCAGACCTTGCACAAGCCCATGTTCCTGCTGCTCTGCATGCTGGCGCTCACAGACATTGGCATGTCTACCTGTGTCATGCCGAAATCACTGAGCATATTTTGCTTCGGTTTCAAAGACATAGCTGTGGACGACTGCCTCACCCAGATGTTTTTCCTTTACGTGTTTGTTGCTATGCAATCAGCTGTCCTCGTGACAATGGCCTTCGATCGCTACATCGCCATATGTGACCCTCTGAGATACGCCACCATCCTCACCAACGCATGAATTGCTAAGTTACGGCTAATGGGTTAGATACGAGCTGTTCTCTTGATTCTGGCTTTTCCCCTGCTACTGCGGAGGCTGCCATTCTGTGCCAACCGCGTTATCCTCCACATGTACTGAGAGCCAATCACTGTGGTGAAGATCTCATGTGGGGACACCAGAGTCAATCAGATGTATGGGCTGGTGATAATATTAGTGACCATTGGATTAGACCTGACACTCATTGGCCTGTCCTACGGGCTGATCATCAGGGCTGTGCTCAGGATCTCCTCCAAGAAAGCCCACCACAAAGCCTTCAACACCTGCACAGCCCACATCTGTGTGATGCTGATGTCTTATACTCCCATTCTCTTCTCCTCCCTGACACACAGGTTTGGTCAGGGCATCGCTGCCCATGTTCACATCCTCTTGGCCAACCTCTATCTCCTTGCACCACCCATATTCAACCCCATCATTTATGGTGTCAAAACCAAAGAGCTTCATGGGAAAATACACCTGCAGAATGTGATCGCCTGGGGCCACTGTCTTTAAACCTGAATGACAGGAGGGGGAAAGGATCTCTCCTCGTCAATCAGGGGTGCTTTGTCCCAATTTGGTTGAGCTGAACCTTGAGGAAAGTCACAGTTTCAGAAGATCCTCACACCTAATGTCTTATCACTATATCACCAAGCTCTGTCCTCTCCATTGCTAAGTTCTATCTCTCTGCCCATCACCTGATCTTTGTCAGAATCAGCTATCATCTCCCAGCCCCATATTTCCTGTTATTCGGCCTTTCTTTGACTTCCAGACCACCAGCACTGATGATTTTTTATATGCTCTCCGCCCTATTTGCCATCAGTATGCTTGTTGATTCTCACCATTCCTCACTCGCCTCCATCTTTCACTCTTTTGCCCCTCTCTGCCATCACAGGGTCCCCAACATTGCCATGCACCAGGCCCCAACAATCTCTTCCAGTCCTGAGTCTCCCCAAATCTGTCTCTCTAAATTCTAAACTAGCAGACACTTGGAGTTTTCCCCTCTGCTTTATCCCCCACAAAGCCATGAAATTTGCCCTCCATTATCAGTTCATTTTAGGACTCACATTGCACAGAGACTGGGCTCAGAATAAACAAAAAGTCTATTGAACAGAAAATCACAGATGCAAAGATGAAGGACGGAAGAATCCCATGCACTGCTACAAACTGGGGACGTAGTTCTGCAGAAAAAGACCTGGGTGTTACAGTGAACAAGAAGCTGGATATGAGTCAGCAGTGTGCCCTGGTTGTGAAGAGGGCTGTTGGCATACTGGGCTGCATTAGTAGGAGCATTGCCAGCAGATTGAGGGAAGTGATTTTTCCCCTCTATTCGGCATTGGTGAGGCCATATTTGCAGTATTGTGTCTGGTTTTGAGTATCCCACTATGGAAAGGATGTGGAAAAATTGGAAAGAGCTCACGGGAGGGCAACAAAGATATTTAGGGGGCTGGAGCAAATGAATTATGAGGAGAGGCTGAGGGAACTGGTCTTGTTTAGTCTGCAGAAGAGAAGAGTGAGGGGGGATTTGATAGCAGCCTTTAACTACCTGAAAGGGGGTTCCAGGGAGGATGGAGCTAGGCTGTTCTCGGTGGTGGCAGATGGCAGAACAAGAAGCAATGGTCTCGAGTTGCAGTGGTTGGATATTAGGAAAATCTTTTCCACCACGAAGGTGATTAAGCACTGGAATGAGTTTCCTCGGGATGTGGAGGAATCTCCATCACAGATGTTTTTAGACACAGCATGACAAAGCCCTGGCTGTTATGAAATAGTCACAGTTGGTCCTGCATTGGGCAGGGAGGTGGATTAAATATCCTCCTGGGGTCCCTTCCAACCCTAATCTTATAGGATGCTATGATTCTATGTTATGTCATTAGCTGAAATTTTAAATGAGATATAGTACTGATGAGGGAAGGAAATACAAGGAGGTCCCCCCAGAGGCTCATGGAATAATAATGAACTTTCAAAGTATGCAGCCTGAAACAATGCATCTTTATTGTTCACCTGAAACTAACTGGATACAGGATGTTAAAAGAAATAAGCCAGAGGATGGAATTCCAGCCGAACAGGCATAGTGTGGAATTCCAGAGTGATGGGTTTCAGAGAGCGCTGGCTGACAGGTATTTTATTTTTCCATCTTTACAAACGATTTGCAGAGTGGAGGTTACCGACCACTCCAACACATCAAGCCTTAAACATAAGAACATAGGGATTTCCCATCCTGGGTCAGAGCGTTCACCCATTTGAGCTGGTATCCTGCCTCTCAAAATGCCCAGTGTTGAATACTCTAGAGTGGGACCATAAGCAGTTGTCATGTATCAAATTGTACAATATGACCCCATGGAGAGGGAGCAGGATTCCTTCCTGACCCTAACTGGAGCTCAGTTTATACCCTGAAGCATGACGGAACTGTCGCTAATGTAGCACTTTCTATGCCTGGGGGCCAAAAACTTAGGAGCCAGAACAAATCTCAAAGGCCTCACGGAGGTGGTGAAGGTGTCCATGTTCCCCTCTCGGCGTTTTTCCACAAGCTGTGAACCATGCGGTCTCAAAAACAAGATGCTTTAAGGGCCCCAAAACTTCCGGGGCCTGTGCCGCCACCGCCCGAACATCCCCTTTGGTTCACGTTTCCCTTCTGGGATGACATAAGTCGGCTCCGCTTCAGGGGTGGGGGGCATCCTACTCCTCCCCATACCCTTGCTCGGCCAATCCCAGCTCTTGGCACAAATTCAAAAACCCTTGCTGGGCCAATCCCAGCTCTTGGCGTGAAACACCTGCCGATTGATGGAGGAGTCGCACCGATCGCTTCCGGTCATGTGACCATCTGGGGGCAATCCCGCTTTCAGGGCGAAACCCTCTCCCATTGGTGGGGAGCAGTCAGGGAGGTGTTCTCGGAGGGCGGTCACACCATCCGCTTCCGGTCAGGTGCCCCATCTTGACCAGGAAGTCATAACCCGAGGAGGGACCGGACGTCAGGTGACCGGATGGTGTGGGACTTCCGGTGATAGAGGCCAGTAGGGCAGGGCTTACGGTCACGTGTACATTTGATTGAAGGTAGGGCCTTTGTACTACTGGAGATAAACAAGCACGGCTGTACCTCTAGGTCCTCATATGGCCCTCCTAAATGTTGGCCCCAATTTGGGCACCCTATAATGAAGCGTTTTTTATCCTCACAACCCCCTGAGACAGGGAAGTGCTCTCCCTATTTTACAGAGGGGAAACTGAGGCCCGGAGTAGATTACGAGATGACACGTTCAAGGTCACACAGGAGCTCTGTGTCCGAGCTAGGAATTGACCAGGTCCCCTGAGTTCCAGACCAGCGCATGATCCACTAGACCCCAGGGGGAGCTTTTCAAAGGCACAAGGGCAGTGGGCAGCAGAGTCTCATTGAATGTGGATGGACAATGGGCACCTCAGTCGCCTCTAAACATCTCCCTGCACCCTCCCCACCCCAGTGACAGCACGTGCAGCTACTGTGAACATTTCCTCCATCCTCCCTTCCCCAGTAACAGCCTGTGCAGTTACACTATCCATGTGCACATCGCAATCTCAGGGAATCAGCACAGGGCTCATCAGCTGGGAGTAGCAGCAGATTCTCAGATTCTATGACAATGAGCAGCAGCACAGAAATGCTGATAGACAAATGAGCACGTCTAACCCTCGACTCTTATTTTCTCTCTGGGGTTTTAGCAGTGCAGGACAACTCTAGCAAGTCTGCAAGACTCAGTGCTCTGACAATCTGAGGCTCTGTTATCAGTATATAATTTCTTTAATCTCAGGGGATTCTTGGACTGAAATTCTCCAGTGTCTATTTTCTGCCCATGGAACGCAGGGAATTGTCCCTGTGTCCTGGCCAGCCTGAGAATCTGCAGGGACTGTATGGGAGAATCATAAAGGTCCCTGTCCAGTATCGCAAGTGTCAGACGTGAGATTTGTACACTGGTTCTCAGGTTACAGTAAGGAGATTTCCTCTCTCTGCTGCCTGGTATTTCGGTGAGCTGCCTGTTTCTGTAATAAAGTTAGTGATAAAGGATTGGGAAGGGTTGAAGTGCACAACAATCTGGGCAGAATTCTCCAGCACAGAAACTAAAGATTTATTATAAATTGTTTAGACAAATATTTCTTTTAAAATCATTTCCTTGTCTCTTACTGTGTAATTCTATGTGTCGGTATCTTCCTTTTTTTGATCTGTCATTTTTTCGCTGCTTTGCTCAAGTTTACCAATTCAGCAACTTTATTGCCATGCTAAGACGTGTAGTCAGAGCCTCTGCAGTGATATCTGTGAAACCACAGATTTAACATCACAAATGGGTCACACAGGGTTTTACAGACTGGCCAGATTCCGCTCTCACATTCTGCCTTCAGTGGCTCACTCCAGATTGACACTGGCATCACTGAAATCATAATCAGGGCCCCTTTGTTTTGAAATCCCCATCTTTCATGGCAGGTCTCAGAAAGCCACAGAAACTGGGGGTCTTCAGACTCTTTCACCACCCTAACAGAATAGCTCTCGCTGCAACAGGACCTGAAGGCAGGATCTTCACACCAGGGAGTCTAAAGTTCAACATTAAGGGTGAAATCTTGATCCCATTCAGATCAATGGCAAAACTCCCAATAGGGCCAGGATTTAACTGCAAATGCACATTTAGGACTTAAATAAAAGGTCTGATTTTCACCAGCCATGAGCCTCCAGTGACTTCAACTGGAGTCGTCCTGCAGCCTCTAAGGATGAGTGAGCTCATCTGGACCAGAGAAAACCTTACAGGAGAGTAGCTGAAATCTTAAACTCACAGCTTAGAGGTTCAAAACAATTAGGGTGACAATTTTTGCGGGAGGGGATCTGCTGTCTCTCTGCTCTGCTCCATTTCTAGTTCTGCAGAGGACGAGAAGCACCAAAATACAGTAAAAATAAAAGCTTGTTTTTGGGTTAGAGGAAATCAGGCAGTGCTAGAAATCTGACTGGGGGAGACCCAGGAATGCACGGTGTGTGTGTGGGATGGGGGTCGGGACGTGCTTGGCTCTTCTTTTCTCTCTGGGTTTTAGCAGTGCAGGACCACTCTAGCAAGCCTGCAAGCCTCAGTGCTCTGACAATCTGAGTCTCTTATCGGTAAATCATTTCTTTATTCTCAGGGAATTCTTGGCCTGAAATTCTCCAGGGTCTATTTTCTGTCCTTCCCACTGCTCACGGAGTGCAGGGAATTGTCCAGCACTCCTGGCCAATCTGAGAGTCTGCAGGGACTGTACGAGGGAATCATAAAAGTCCCTGTCCAGCACTGCGAGTGTCAGACGTGAGATTCATACACGGATACTCAGGTCACAGAAAGGAGATTTCCTCTCTCTGCTGCGTGGTATTTCGATGAGTTGCTGTTTCTACAATAAACTTAGTGCTAAGGGCTCGGGAGGGGTTCAAGTGAACAACAATTTGGGCAGGAATTCTCCACCACGGAGACTAAACATTTATTGTAAATATTCCTTTTTAAGATAATTTCTTTGTCTCTTACTGTGTCCTTCTCTCTGTCTCGGTATCTTCCTTTCTTTGGTCTCTGTCGTTTTTCTCAGATTTTCCAATTCAGCAACTGTACTGCCAGGTTAACATGTGTAGTCAGAGCCTCTGCAGTGGCTATCTGTGAAACAATTATGGAGACAATTTTTTGGGGAGGAGATCTGCTCTCTCTGCTCTCCTCCATCTCTAGTTCTGTAGAGGACAAGAAGCACCAAAATAGAGAAAAAATGAAAGCATGTTTTCAGCTTAGAGGAAATCAGGCAGTGTAGGAAATCTGACTGGGAGTGACCCAGGAACTCATGGTGTGTGTGTGGGGGAGGGGGGGGGCGGCGTGCAGTATCCAGATCATAGTGAGCAGAATCCTGAAACAGGATAAAATAGGGAATGAACCTCCTGCCTAATTCACACACCAAAGATTTTTAACTAGGCCTCCTGCAATCTCCCCGGGCAGGGGGTGTCTCAGGCTGTAATATAGAATCATAGAATCATAGAATATTAAAGTTGGAAGGGACCTCAGGAGGGCATCTAGTCCAACCCCCTGCTCAAAGTAGGACTAACCTCAGCTATATCATCCCAGCCAGGGCTTTGTCAAGCCTCAGCTTAAAAACCTCTAGAGATGGAGATTCCACCACCTCCCTAGGTAACCCATTCCAGTGCTTCACCACCTAGTGAAAAACGTTTTCCTAATGTCCGACCTAGACCACCCCAACTGCAACTTGAGACCATTGCTCCTTGTTCAGTCATCTGCCACCACGGAGAACAGCCTAGCCCCATCCTCCCTAGAATCCCCTTTCAGGTAGTTAAAGGCTGCTATCAAATTCCCCCTCATTCTTCTCTTTTGCAGACTAAACAAGACCAGTTCCCTTAGCTTCTCCTCATAAGTCCTGTGCTCCAGCCCCCTAATCAATTTTGTTGCCCTCCGCTGGACTCTCTCCAGCTTGTCTACATCCCTTTTGTAGTGGGGGGCCCAAACTGGACACAATACTGTAATGTGGACACACTGTAGTAGATTGTCTCTGACACATTCCCCATCCAGCCCATTCCTCCTTCTGTGACCAATCCCACAACAGCCTCCTGGCAACCTCAGCAATTGCCAACATGGAAAAGCAACATCAGGAAGTTGTGTCTGGGTTTCTGACTGGCAGGAATACGCTAAAGCTTTGTGTTGTTTTGAGGAATGGTTACTCATGCTGGTTCCTTTTAGTCTCCACGTCCTCTCTCCCCTCCCCTCCGGTCTGTCCCTCTCCTCTTCCCTTAACACACTGAGCTGCTGCTGGGGTTCCCTTCACCCCTGGACAGGCTGTGCAGGCTGCTCCTCCTCCATCCCCCCTTTCCCCAGCGCAGCCAGACACAGAGTTTAACCCAGGCTGTGTAGATATTTGTACTAGCTGTCACTGTGTCGTGTGTCCAGCACCTGGTGTTTGTCATGGGTGAGTGGGATCACTGTGTGGCAGTCCTGGGCATTGTAGGAGTGGGGAGGAGGGTGTACATGGACAGGTGGGCAGCACTGCTGAAATTCGACTGAGTCTGGGCAGATCTCAGGGCCTCTTTCCCCTGGTGAGCCAGAGAATTGCAGCATGGGTTACACAACCTTTGCTCATTTTTGTTTCCAGGTTTTTTTTATGGTTGTTGAATGTTAATTATGCAACTTCAGGCATTTCTCTAGTGGAATGAACCATTGATCTTTGCTCCTCAGCTGGGTCCCTCACCCATCGGATCTGAACCCATCTATAATCTCCTTCCCCCTCCCAGGCTGCTCCGATTCCAACACTACGCTGGGGTCCAGCATCTTCCCCAGGCTTCCCAGTCACACATGGCCCCAAAAGTCTCTGAGCCACCGCAAGCTCCCCACAACACTTTCTCTGCAGGGGTGAGGTGCCCCCGTCGCACCTCCTCCCTTGGCTATTGGGGATCAGTGACGGTTTCTCTATGGTGAGGAACGTCACACACGCAGTGGCAGATGCCAAGGCACCTGTGCTGTGCTGCTGCTCTTGTTGCTGACACACACACCGTGTGGGGCTTCAGAGGCCACTACACAGCAACAACGAGCAAGCTGAGAAGTGTGCCTAGTAAATAATGAGATCTGGGAATTCTGGGTCATGTCAGTGTTCGGTAACTACAGCTGGCATGTGCAGGCGAGACACTAGCCAGTGGCTGACACAGTGAGCCACTGGGACACAGACGCTAAATCTGGGACTCTCTGGGATCGTTTGTTAGCCAGCTCTGTTAGCCATTAATGGGACAGTTGTACAGACATTCCTCAGGGTGGAGAATTGTTAATAACTATAAAATATTTACCGTGCTAATTGTTACCAAGTGCCTAACCCCTGTCTAGGCTTCTCTCTCCTCACAGGCAACCTGAGCATTTCAGATCCTGATCGGCGCTTCGACCCTCTCATGGCAGCTTTCAACCTAACCCCCTCTGGCCCGCCAATGTTCATCCTAAATGGCATCCCGGGGTTGGAAGCTGCCCACATCTGAATTTCCATCCCTTTCTCTCTGTTCTACATCATCAGCCTGTTGGGAAATTTCATGTTTCTGTTTGTTGTTGGCAAAGAGCAGTCTCTGCACAAGCCCATGTTCCTGCTGCTCTGCATCCTGGCGCTCACAGACATTGGCATGTCGACCTGTGTCGTGCCGAAGGCACTGTGCATATTTTGGTTTGGTTTCAAAGGCATCACCTTGGATGGCTGCCTCACCCAGATGTTCTTCCTTTACGTGTTTACATCTATGCAATCAGCCGTCCTCTCAACAATGGCCTTTGATCGCTATGTCGCCATATGTGACCCTCTGAGATACACCACCATCCTCACCAATGCACGAATCGCTAAGCTAGGGCTAATGGGTTTGATACGAGCTGTTCTCTTGGTTCTGCCAGTTCCCCTGCTACTGCAGAGGCTTCCTTTCTGTGCCAACCACATTATCCCGCACACATATTGTGAGCACCTCGCTGTGGTGAAGATGTCATGCGGGGACACCAGAGTCAACCGGACGTACAGCCTGGGGATAGCAATTTTGAACACTGGTTAGACCTGGCACTCATTGGCCTGTCCTACGGGCTGATCATCAGGTCCATCCTCAGGATCTCCTCCAAGGAAGCCCACCGGAAAGCCCTCAACACCTGCACAGCCCACATCTGTGTGATGCTGATGTCTTATACTTCCTTCCTCTTCAGTGGTGATGCACACAGGTTCGGTCAGGGCATCGCTGCCCATGTTAACATCTTCTTGGCCAACCTCTATGTCCTTGTGCCTCCCATGCTCAACCCTATCATTTATGGGATCAAAACTAAAGAGCTTCGTGATAAATTGGGAAGATACACCTGCAGAATGTGATCGCCTGGGGCCAAAGACTTTAAACCTGCTTGACAGGACGGGGAAAGGATGTCTCCTCATTAATCAAGGGTGCTTTGTCCCAATTTGGCTGAGCTCTGCCTTGAGGAATTTCTCAGTTTCAGAAGTTCCTCACACCACATGTCTTATTACTACATCACCAAGCACTGCCTTCTCCATTGCTAACTTCGATTTCTTCAATCATCCCCTGATCTTTTTCAGAATCACCCTGTCATCCCCCAGATGAACCTGTCATCCCCCAGATGAACTCGGCCTTTCTGTGACTTCTAGACCACAAGTGCTGACGATTTCTCGTATGCTCTCAGACCTCTTTGCCATCAGTATGGCTGTTGATTCTCACCATTCCTCACTCGCCTCCACCTTTTACTCTTTTGCCCCTCTCTGCCATCACAAGGTGCCCAACTCTGCCATCCCCCAGGTCCCAGCAATCCCTTCCAGTCCTGAGTCTCCCGCTATCTGAATTCTTAACTAGTAGACGCTTGAAGTTTCCTTCTGCTTCCTCCTCGACAGAGCCATGAAATCTGCTATCAATTATCAGTTCATTTTGGGACGCACATTGCACAGATACTGGGGCCAATATAAACAAATAGTGTATTTAATAGAAATATCACAGATGCAAAGAATCCCATGCACTGGTACAAACTGGGGACTGACTGCCAAGGCAGCAGTTCTGCAGAAAAGGAGCTGTGGGCTACAATGGACAATGAGCTGGATATAAGTCAAGAGTGTGCCCATGTTGCCAAGAAGGCTAACAGCATATTGGGCTGCATTAGTCGGAGCATTGCCAGCGTATTGAGGGAAGTGATGATTCCCCACTATTTGGATATTAGGAAAAGGTTTTTCACTAAGAGGGTGGTGAAGCACTGGAATGGGTTGCTTTGTCTGATGGTTGAATGTCCATCCTAGATTTTTTTAAGGGACAGATGAGAAAGCCCAGACTGGGATGATGTAGTCACAGTTGGGCCTGCTTTCAGAAGGGGGTTGGATTAGATGACCTCCTGGGGACCCTTCCAACCCTAATCTTCTAGGAGTCTATGATTCTAACCCCAATATTCTAGGATTCTAAGTTATATTATTAGCTAAAGTTTGAAATGAGATACAGCACTGATGAGGCAAGGAAATGCAAGAGGGCTACCCCAGAAAGTCATGCAACAACAATTAATTTTGAAATTATTAAGCCTGAAACAACACATCTTTATTATTCACATGAAACTAACTGGATACAGGATGTTAAAAGAAATAAGCCAGAGGATGGAATTCCAGCCAAACAGGCATAATGTGGAATTCCAGGGTGATGGGCTTCAGAGAGCACTGGCTGACAGGTGTTTTCTTTTTCCATTTTTATAAGCGATCTGCACGGAGGAGATTACCGGTGTGGAGGGAAAAGGAAATGGAGTCTCTGTTTTTTATGAGAACTGATCTATAGAAATGGCTGCAAAAGCCCGAGATGGAAAATGTCTTTCTAGCAGTTATTTAATCTTAGAATGTTCAGCAGTAATAAAATGGTTTTGGGGCCTAGGCGCCAGCAGGGATGGAATGCGGAGAAAGACCTTGCAGCTTAGATAGGGAAAGTTGAAAGTACTGAGCAAAAAAAAAAAAATTCCTAGATAAGCAGGTTTTTTTAGTATGTATGGCCATGGAAACTGTGATGTAAAAAGATTTGTTTGTGTAAGGCTATAAAAGCTTTTAGAAATGAATGTTTCAAAGTCTCCCCTAGCATATAGGGACCACCTTCTTTACGTAAGGAATAAACTCTTGATTTTGCTAATCTGTTGTCTGGTGTAATTTGGACCATCTGCTGGGCAACGGACATGTAAGTAAGGACCCCTGAGTTTGGGTTCTTCCACACCGGCCACTCAAACACAGCAAGCATTAAACATAAGAACATGAGAATTTTCCATCCTGGATCTGGGCATTCACCCATTTAAGCTGGAATCCTGCCTCTCAAAGCTCTCAGTGTTGAATACTACAGAGGAGGACCATAAGCAGTTGTCATATACCAAATTGTACAACATTACCCCATGCAGAAGGATTCCTGACCCCAGCTGGTGCTCAGTTTATGCCCTGAAGCATGATGATAGTTCACCATTCTAGTCTGATCCCACCTAAATTAACTACGGGTGTGCATATTCATACAACTGTCTCAAACTCACAGCCCCCGTCCAGAGACATTTGGGACAGGACGTGCAGAACAACATGAAACCTTTGGCGCTTGGGTTGGGGGTTCTTCTGGGGACCCTCAGAACCTAAACTCTTTGGTCCCAGGTGGAGCACTTGCTGCTGTGGCAAAGCTCCCTCTCCGTCTTTCTGGGTCAGGGCTGCCTCCTCTGGCGGGATGGACCTGGGGTCAATCTGCCCCACGCCGGTGAGCCCTTTTGCTTCTCCCCTCAGCATCTCTGTCCTAGCGTGTTGGGAGTGGGCCGTGGTTTGGGCCTGAGGAATGCCCCTCCCACCCATGGAGGGGGCAGGCGTGTTAAATCTGACCTCCTAGATCCCAGCAGAGTACCTCTCCTTTTTTCCTTCAGTGGGGCTGCAGTCGTGGTGGTGCAGCCCTAGGGAGGAGCAGTATCAGTCCTGCCCCCAAGCTGTACCTGCGTTTTCCGCTGTGGTTCCCCCTGTGGGGAGCAGTGCTGTCTGCTGCCTTGGGGGAAATCCCTTGAGGACCTGGGAGTACGGGTGGTGCTCACCTCCATCTCGCCCTTCCTCCCCAGTGCTGCCCTTCTGCCTCTCCTCTTCACCCTGGGGAAGCCCCTCTGAGTGATTAGCCCTATTCTTCTCAGCTGCAAGGCCCGCACGACACGGTGATGCACTTGAGGGGCTGTTTCTGGTGCCCCATCAAGGGGCTCAGTATCGGGTCCTCTACTCGGCAGGGGAGGCACGGTGCTACCTCTGCCAGGCTATGCCCTGGCCCGACAAGGCTGTCCAGTCCCTGTGGCTGCCCCTCCCCCTCCATCGCATGATGTCACCCCGCTCGAGTGCTGAGGGAGCCAGGGCCGCCACTGTTGGACACCAGTGGGGTCTTGCCTCAAAGGTAGTCCTCTCCTTCCCCACTGTCCTGCCCCTGCCTTCCCAAACCCCAATCCTTGTGCGTGTGTCCTCCAGTTGTTAAACAGCAGCTGTAAGAAAAATAAGGAAAAAAAGGGGAAGGTTAAAGGAAAGAAGAAGCCCTGCTCTGTGGGCACCAGGACCCCCTAACCGACAGTCTCTGGGATGTAAGAAAAATTCACAATCTGTGCCTCACACACCCAGGCTTCCATCCCGGAACCTGGCTGTGCTGCGCTGATGCCATGAGGAAGACGCCTGCTCTGGCAGTGGCCACACGCCCTCAGGCTCCAGCCAGGTCACTGTACGTGTGATCAAGTATTTCAGCCTTGTAGTTTCTTTCCTTCTCTTTGGCTGTCTGAAAGTGCACAGTCAAGGCCAGCCAACAAGGCCTACTTGTCTGGCAACATCTCCCTGTGCTGGGCCCTCTGCCCAGGGCCCTGCCTTGCTTTCCCCAGATGCGCACCAAGCTCGGCTGCCATGTTTCTTGTGGACGGCCAGCACTCACCATTCCAGAATAGCCCAAACTACTTACTGAAACATAGCTTTTGTTATTAACACATTGATCTCTACATCAAATAATAAATTTAATCTTTCATTAGAGACACAGCTTTTTTTATTTAATCCAAGCTGTGCTACAGGAGTTGCTCCACATTATCCAGAAACCTATGAGCGGACAATCAAATTCAAAATCAGAACCTCAGTCCTGGTACTTGTGCCCCCTGCCGGAGGGTTGGCAGATGTTCACACTAGATACGGCAAATGATGGCATCCTGGCCGTTCCAGAGCGACCCTTGTGGATTTTCCCAACTCTCCTGAATTCAGGACCTGACCCTCCAGCCAGATTTCTTTAAAGTCCCACTCCTTCCCGGGCAGTAATGTCCTTCAAATAATGTCTCCCCCACAGCATGGGAGCAAATGGAGGAAACCCCAGCAGATTTCCCATCCCTTCTGGACTTTCCTTTGATGAGAACTCGGGGAGACAGATTTTCAGAGGCTGTTGGCATCACTCTGCAAGGAGTACGTCAGCTGCTGGAAGCCAGGGTGACACCATAATGCTTGTGGGCTGGTTACTGGTGCAGAGCCGTGAGCCATAACAGCACAGTGTTAAGGTTCCCAAGGTTTCAAGGCCGGTGCTGACAGACCCCTTCACTGGTCTAGGTGATGCCCCAAATGTCACAGACTGTGCCAAGTACAGTGCTGTCACCCTGCTCTGTGCTGTCTGGGAAACACTGAATCTCCGTGAAGACAGAGGACACATGGGAAACTCTTCACAGACAACAAGACATTAGGTGTGAGGAACTTTTCAAATTGTTAATCACAACAAGGTTGAGCTCAGCCAAATTGGGACAAAGCACCCTTGATTAATGAGGAGACATTATTTCCCCCTCCTGTTAAGCAGGTTTAAAGTCAGTGGCCTCAGGTGATCACATTCTGCAGGTGTATTTTACCACTTTGTCATGAAGCTCTTTGGTTTTGACCCCATAAATGATAGGGTTGAGCATGGGAGGCACAAGAACATAGAGGTTGGCCAAGAGAATGTGAACGTGGGCAGCGATGCCCTGACCAAACCTGTGTGTCAGGGTGGAGAAGAGTTTGGGAGTATAAGACATCATTATTACACAGATGTGGACTGTACAGGTGTTGAGGGCTTTCCGGTGGGCTTCCTTGGAGGAGATCTTGAGGATGGACCTTATGATCAGCACAGAGGACAGGCCAATGAGTGTCAGGTCTAACACGATGATCATTAGTGATATCACCAAGCTGTACGTCCTGTTGATTCTGGTGTCCCCACACGACATCTTCACCATAGCAATGTGCTCGCAGTACGTGTGGAGGATAACACGGTTGGCACAGAATGGCAGCCTCCGCAGTAGCAGGGGCTCTGGCAGAACCAAGAGAACAGCTCGTATGAAACCCACTAGCCCTAGCTTAGTGATTCGTGCGTTGATGAGGATGGTGGCATATCTCAGAGGGTGACATATGGCGACATAGCGATCGAAGGCCATTATCACGAGGATGGCTGAGTGCATAGCAGCAACCGCATTAAGGAAGAACATCTGGGTGAGGCAGCCATTCACAGTGATGTCTTTGGAATAGAACCAAAATATGCACAGTGCCTTTGGCACGACGCAGGAAGACATGCCGATGTCTGTGAGTGCCAGCATGCAGAGCAGCAGGAACATGGGCTTGTGCAGCGTCTGCTCTCTGCCGACAAAAAACAGAACTGTGAAATTTCCCAGAAGGCTGATGATGTAGAACGTAGAGAAAGGGACGGAAATCCAGATGTGGGCAGCTTCCAGCCCCGGGATGCCGTTTCGGATTATGTTGACGGATTGGAGGGGGTGAGGTTGAAAGCAGCCATGAGATGGTCGAGGCACCAATCTGGCTCAGTAATATTCAGGGTGCCTGTGAAGTGAGAGAAGCAGAGCGAGGAGAGTCACGCATTTGAGAACAAATAGCACAGTAAATATTCCATTGTTACTAACTATCTATAAAGGGGGGTGAGCAGTGCGGTGGCAACCTTTGCAGATGACACCAAATTATTTAGGCCGAGTGTGATCTGTTCATCCCTAGAGTTGCCACCTGAAAATGCCAAGGTCAGGGCAGGCTGCAAAAGGAAAGCAGATTCTCCCAGCACTGGTGAGTGACACTCAAGTCAGACTTCCCAACCAACCACAAACAATGCTTCTGATTCCCCACTCTGGTTATCAAAAAGTTAAAACAAAATATACACAGTCTCCTTTACTGCATATCAGTCTCTGGCTCCCAATAAGCCACTAGATCCAGTAAATAGATAAGTTATTTAAAACTCTATGCTCTTTATCAAAAGTTTATCCTGACCCCAAAGGGTCAGGCAGATTACCAGATCAATATGAATGTATATCTTATCCAGTATACCACGCTGCCAGCCAATCCTTTAGTAACTAAAGCTACAGGTTTATTATAAAAAAAGAGAAACAAACTATAAGAGAAATGTTACATGATTAAAGCAATCAGATACCTACAAATTATTGGAAAGCCCATATATATCAGGTTTCTAGTAGAATTGTGGACTTTGCAGGCCTGTACAGTTCCTCTGATGTACTTCCAGTACCTTGATGTGTTTCAGTCCTTTGATTCACAACTTCAGTTGTAGATGAATTGATCCAGAGGAATGAAGACTAAATAGTCCATGTGCAGAGTTTGTTCAAATTCTGCCATGTGAATTATCTGTGTGATTCCAGGCTGACAATGGGATCTCAGTTTTGCAATCCAAACTTTCCCTCTCAAGCTTGGACAGATTTGAGATAAAGGGTCAGTCCACTAGAGTCTTTTGTAGATTCAAGCAGGATTACTGATATTTTCTTGACAGCAGGTATCTTCTTGAACAAATAATAGATGATTACTTGAGACACTGAAGTACCATCTCCTATGTACTGAGCACACTTGTAACTAATTGCATTAGTACAAGGTGATTGGTCATTTACAACCATTCATCGTATTTACTACTTACACGTCAAAGAGAAATACAAAGAATAGTATTGTTACATTCAAAGCTCTGTCTAAATGCTCATATGTTCCTTTTGAACTCATAATAAATAGAACAGTGACAGACAGGAAAGCAGTTTATCTACATTGCTAACCACTAAGAAGAGAGATACAAATAACATCAAATACCTACCAACAATACACTTCATATCAAAGCTCTCGTCTACTTATAAGGAATGACCCTCACTACCACTGTATTTTCCTATAATATATCTTGGAAGTTCAGCGTTGGGCCATCAACTTGTAAAGTTGCTTGGTTTTTTCATGCCTAACATCACACTCCCAACACGATATTGGTGTAGGAGGGAGTAATCAGAGCTCCTGAATACACCTCAAGGGCCCCACAGTCTTGGCACGGCATCAGCTACAAATTAATTACAAGAGTTAACATCAGAATTAATATTTACATCCAAATTAGTACTAAGGTGTGCTTGCAATCTTTTTCATTATGCCATGCCTTTAATACAGATAGTTTGTCATTGGGGCAGTTTGTTTAATACCCTTCTGGATTTTTGAACACTTAA
Organism: Emydura macquarii macquarii; assembly: GCF_026122565.2. Lineage (NCBI taxonomy): Eukaryota > Metazoa > Chordata > Testudines > Chelidae > Emydura > Emydura macquarii. The sequence continues at coordinate 181,177 of NW_027131506.1, forward strand.
CCAGTTGCCTTCATTTTACCTCAGTATTCTTTGTAGCATAGGGTTTTAATTACATCCTGGGGTTTTGATATTTCAGGGTTAACCTGTGCCTCTCATTTACAGGATAAATTTTCCCCATTTTCCCCCCTCCCCATTCCCTGGAGATTTGAAACCTGGGCTCTGTGGTCTAACAGAATCCATTGTCTGGCTAGGTGTGTCTCCTTTGCTAACAGCTCTGGGTCTGGGCAAATCTTTGTACCGCAGTCAGTCAGGTACATCACATTAACCCACACACCAGTTTGTTTACTAGTTCTCAAATTTACAGTTATGGCCAATTTCAAGGCCGGGCTCTGTCTCAAGAAAGTACCAACGATTCATACGAATGTTGTCTAGAAATGATGGGTCCTTTGAGAGTATTCATTCCAGCTCAGTGCATGCTGGGTAAAGTCAGTATGTTTGTTTCTGTTATTGATGTTAGAATCATAGAAGATTACAGTTGGAAGGGAATATTTAAAGACCAGAAATCCTGCCTTACAGTGATAGACTCAAAGAGCTCAATCTATTTAGTTTAAGAGAGATGGTTAAGGGGTGACTTGACAACATTCTACAAGTACCCCCATAGGGAACAAATATTGAATAATGGACTTTTCAGACTAGCATAGAAAGGTCTAAAAACATCCAATGCCTGGAAGTTGAACTTAGACAATTTCTAATTATAATTAAGGTGTGCACTTTTTAAACAGAGAGAGAAATTAACCATTGGAGCAATTTACCGAGGATCATGGCAGATTCTCCATCGCTGAGAATTTCTAAACCAAAGCTGGATGTTTCTCTATAAGGTCTGGAAAAAATAATGAGTAATGGTTGTGACAATCAGGCTGCAATTCTCTGGCTCACCAGGGGAAACAGGCCTGAGAGCAGCCCAGTGACATGCAGGGCCAGGAAAACTCCATGCACTGGCCTGGGACTAACAATCAGAAAGAAAAATTGAATTTCAGTAATGCTGCCCAACTGTCCTTGTACCCAATCTTTCCACTACAACTTCCTTACCTGGCACATAGTGATTCCACTCACACAGGACCTACACAAGGTGCCAGACACACCACACAGTGACAGCTCGTACAAATATCTACACAGCCTGGGTTAAATTCTGTGTCTGGCTGCTCTGGGGAAAAGGGGGCATGGAAGAGGAGCAGCCTGCACAGGCTGTCCGGGGATGAAGGAATCCCAACAGCAGCTCAGCATGTGCAGCGTGTGGACTCAGAGCGGCCTGGAAGGCCTTAGCTTTAGGATCGCAGGTCTCTAGGAGAAGAGGAGTTGCCTCAGCTGAGGGGCAGGGGCGACCGAACAAGAATTCAAATAGGACTTTAACTGAAGAAATATGGCTCATTTATTTAGTCATTAATATCAAGTAAAGAGCATAAACGTCAACAATACAAACATGAATCCAGAGAAGGATACAAAGGCCTAATATTTTTCTATGCATGCAATCATTTCTCATAGTACACAATTCTACTATTGTTCATTCTATGTTTACAGACAGATGGTCGCTTGCAAACTCTCAGGTATTTCAATGCTTACAGACAGATGGTCGCTTGTAAAATCCTTGTTACTCTTCACAGACAGATAAACAGACAGATGTTCGTTTGTTATCTTAAAGCAAGTGCTACTTTCATACGTTACCAAAAGCACTTCTCTCCTTAAGCACCTTGGGCTGAGTCGACTCTGATAAGTTTTAGCCGTCCTTTGGATGCTGCTGGTTCATAGAAGGGCTCAGTCCAGCTACCGAGGATCCCAGCGGGCTGTAGTCCAAAGTACAACCCACACTCTGGGTTTAAGTACCCACAGTCTGATCACCAAACTGATCAGCTTAATCAGTATATAACCAAGCAGTTAACAGTGTCACTTTTGCGGTCAGCTTAACCAATCAGTGAGCAATTCTGCTGAGTTACTTAGCCAGGTGTAGTCAGCTCTGGTCAGCTTTTGTTTTTATGTCTGCCCTCTATATCTGCTGTGCTAGTGCCCGGATAGCCCTTATCAGGTCCTTCCACCCCTTTTCCTAAGCTATACACTTTATTATTCTATCTTAAAGCACAAAACCAATGAACTATTCTTTCTATATTCTATGCAGGGAAGAGGAGAGGGGCCGAACTAGGAATTGACCAGGTTTCCTGAGTTCCAGACTAGCACCTGATCCCAAGGAGAGGGGAGAAAGGACATGGAAACTAAAAGGAGCCAGCGTGAGTAACTCTTCCTCAAAACAACACAAAGCTTTAGCGTATTCCTGGCAGTTGGAAACCCAGACACAACTTCCTGGTGTTGCTTTTCCATGTTGACAATTACTGAAGTTGCCAGGAGGCTGTTGTGGGATTGGTCATAGGAGGAAGGATGGTCTGGATTGAGGAAGATGTCAGAGACAGTCTACTACAGTGTGTCCACATTACAGACACCCTTCTGGCCCCAGAGATTGTAGGACGCCTCGTTACACCTCTTTGATGTGTGAATTAGGCAGGATGTCCATTCACTATTTTGCCCTGTTTCAGGGCTCCGTGCCACTGTGATCTGGATAGTGCATGTCCCACACACACACACACACACACACACACACATTGTGGTATTTGGAGCTCCCCCAGCCAGATTTCGACATTGTCTAGTTTCCTCTAAGTCGAAAAGTTGCTCTTTTTTTTTTTACAATATTTGTTGCTTCTGGTCCTCTAGACCAGAGACACAGGGGAAGAGAGAGAGCAGACCCCACCCCCGTCTAAAAAAATTGTCACCCTATTTGTTCTGAACCCCTAACTTGTAAGTTTAAGATTTCAGATACTCTCCTGTCGGTTCGTCTCTTCCAGATGAGCTCACCCATCCTTAGAGGTCGCAGGATGACTCCAGTTGAAGTCCTTGGAGGTTCCTGACTTGAGAAAATCAGTCCTTTTGTTTAAGTCCCTCAATGTGAATTTGGGATGGAATCCTGGCTCCGATAGGAGTTTTGCCATTGATCTCAATGGGAACAAGATTTCACCATTACTCTTGAGCTTTAGGTGCCCTGCTGTGAAGATCCCGGCTTTAGGCCCTGCAGCAGTGAAAGCTATTCTATTAGGGTGCTGAAAGAGTCTGAAGGAAGATCCCCAGTTTATGTGGGTTCTTGAGACCTGGCATGAAAGATGGGGATTTCAAAACACAGGGCCCTGATTTTGCTCTCAGTGATGCCAGTGTCACTCTGGAGTAAACCACTGAAGGCAGAATGTGAGAGCAGAATTCGGACAGTCTGTAAAACCCTGTGTGACCCATTCCTGTTGTGATATCTCTTGTATCACCAATAGCCATTTCAGAGGCTCTGACTACATGTGAGTATTTGGATCTCCCCTAAACAGATTTCTGACATTGCCTCATTTCCTCTAAGTCGAAAACATCCTTTTATTTTTACTGCATTTTGGTGCTTTTCATTCTGTACAGAAACAGAGATGCAGGGCAACAGAGAAAGCAGCCCCCCCCCCCCCCCGAAAAAATTTTCACCTTAATTGGTTTGAACTATTAAGCTGTGAGTTTAAGATTTCAGCCACTCTCCAGTCAGTTCTTTTCTGGTCCAGATTAGCTCACCCATCCTTAGAGGCTGCAGGACAACTCCAGTTGGAGTCGCTGTAGGCTCATGGCTGGGTGAAAATCAGGCCTTTTGTTTAAGTCCCTAAATGTGGATTTGTGGTGAAATCCTGGACCTGAAGATAGTTTTGCCATAGAACTCATTGGGACCAAGATGTCACCCTTAGTGTTGAGCTTTACGCTCTCTCTGTGACAATCCTGGCTTCAGGTCCTGCAACAGCGAGAGCTATTCTGTTAAGGTGCTGAAAGTGTCTGAAGGAAGATCCCCAGTTTATGTTGGTTTCTGAGACCAGGCATGAAAGATGGGGATTTCAAAACACAGGGGCCCTGATTTTGCTCTCAGTCATGCCAGCGTCAATCTGGAGTGAGCCATTGAAGGCAGAATGTGAGAGCGGAATCTGGCCAGTCTGTAAAGCCGTGTGTGACCCATTCGTGATGTTAAATCTGTGGTTTCACAGATAGCCACTGCAGAGATTCTGGCTACACATATTAACCTGGCAGTAATGTTGCTGAACTGGAAAACTTGAGCGAACCAGAGAAAAAAACCAGAGAGACCAAAACAAAGGGAGATACTCAGATAGATAGAAGGACACAGTGAGAGACAAGGAAATCAAATATTTGTCTAAACTATTTGCAATAAAACTTGTATCTCCATGCTGGATAATTCCTGTCCCAATTGTTCTTCACTTGGACCTTCCCGAACCCTTAGCATTAACTTTATTGCAGAAACAGGCAACTCACCAAAATCTCATGCAGCAGAGAGAGGAAATCTCCTTACTGTGACCTGAGAATCAGTGTACGAATCTCACATCTGACACTCACAAGGCTCGACAGGGACCTTTATGATTTCCCCATACGGTCCCTGTGGAATCTCTGGTTGGCCAGGACTCGGGGACAATTCCCTGCGCTCCGTGAGCAGCGGGAGGTGAGGAAAATAGACGCTTGAGAATTTCAACCTCAGAACCTCCCCTGGGAGAGAAGAAATGATTCACCAAGAACAGATGCTCAGACTGTCTGAGCAGAGTCTTGCAGACTTACTAGAGAGGTCCTGCACTGCTAAAAGCCCAGAGAGAAAAGGAGAGCCAAGTGTTAGATGTGCTCATTTATCTATCAGCATTTCTGTGCTGCTGCTCATTGTCATATAATCTGAGCATCTGCTGTTACTCCCGGCTGATGAGCCCTGTGCTGAATCCCTGAGACAGCGACGTGCACGTGGACAGGCTCTTGAACATCCTTGTTTCAAACATAAGTTTCCACACACAGTAACAGTCCCTCCCATCCAATAGCCTCTGTGTCAGAGGTCAGCACAGATTGCCCCAGCTTAGTCATAAACCCCTCAGGGTGCAATACCTTACCATGGGGAAGGGCAGCTTCCTGAGCCCTCTTCAATGATCAGCACACGCCCTGAAACCTGTGGACTGAAGAACTTTATCTCTTTATCCCAGCTAGTGTAACAGCACGGGCTGTCCTGGGGGTAGGGAGGATGTAGGGAGATGTTCAGAGGTGAGTCAGGTGTCCATTGTCCATCCACATTCAATGGGACTCTGCTGCCCACTGCCCTTTTGCCTATGACAACCTCCCCCTGGGGTCTAGTGGATCAGAAGCTGGTGTGGAACTAAGGGGAAAACGTTAATTCCTAGCTTGGCCACAAATGTCCTGTGAGACCCTGGACGTGTCATCTTGTAATATACTTTGGACCTTAGTTTCCCCTCTGTAATATAGGGAGAGCACTTCCCTAGCTCGGGGCTCCCATATGGGGACCAGCAGTGAGGAGGGCCATATGAGGATCCAGAGGTACAGCCGTGATTGTTTATCTCAAGCAGAATTCCTGCCTATTTCAGGACTAGGCTCCACTGTGATCTGGATACTGCACACCTTGCCCCACACACTGTGCTTTCCTCCCCCAGCCAGTGCAGGAACAGTCCAGCGCCCCATTCTCCCCCTCCTAGGTCCCCACAACTCCTGCTAATATCCCCTATCGAGTTTTGTGGGAACTTTATTTAATCTACAGCTTTGAGAGTCTCCTTGTATTGTTTTCATTGGCCTCTCAGCATTCGTGCTCCCATTTTCAACTGTGCATAAAATATGGCCATCGGGAATCACATATCATCCAGGCCAGTGGAAAAACGGTTTGTAACATTTCGTAAATCTTGTTCTTCAACTTATGTGTCTCATGTCCATTCCAGTGTAGGTGTGTGCACATTATGTGCTCCGCCTGCGGACGCCTACTGGTACCTAGTGGTATCCTTCAGGTCAGCTCTCGTGCTCCCTGGAGTCGTATCCTCATGGCGCTGGTATATGGGACCCTGCCGACCCTCCACCTGCTCAGTTTCTTCTTGCCAGGTCACTCCAACTGAGGGGCAGGAGGGGGGGTCTTGGAATGGACACTAGCAACACATCTCGAAGAAGAGTCAGTGGGCAGGCCCAGAGGAACACTGCTAGGACATATGAAATGTCGCAGGGATGGGAGAAAGGCATCACAACCGCTGAATCCTCTGTCTCCCCTGTCAGGAACTTCCCCGTCCTGGGTCCCACAGTCCAAGGGCCAGCAGGAGCCTGACGAGGCAGGCAGGGGGTTAAGATTTTATGGGGTCATGGGCATGTGTATGGGAAGAGATGTGTGGGGGAAGACCTTCCAGAACATCAGCAGGAGGCTTTTGGGGGAGCAAGAGAGGATCTGCAACCTGGCGCACCGCAGCTCCGTGTGGGCTGAGCTCTGCTTGTCACCACAGAACACACAGGTGTTGGGTGTCCGTGAACCACTCCAGCCACCTGCCCCTGCTCACGGTTCTATTCATTGTCTATGAACTCTGGACGTGTCTGGCTAGCTTTGGTATCGGCGCATAGTCCCACGGCACAGTTAACTTAATTAGCAGAGGGGTTATGGGTGCAGGAGACGTTCAAGCCTTGTTGGCTCCCCAGTCCTGGGTACCCACAGTCCTATGGCCTCTGCCACCAGGGCAGGGAGATAGGGGTTTGGCAGAAAGGCCAGGAGGAGGTTTGCACTATTGGCAGCCACCATGGACCTGGTTCCAGAGACCAGATTCCAGGTCAGGTAGAAAATCAGCAGCTGCGAGGGCTGTTCTATCAAGGAGGGATTAACCACATTCCCTTCCCACACCTGCTCTGAGAGAGTCAGAAGTCCCTGTCCAGCCTTTCTGAGTGAAAGCTCCACTAGTTAACACTAGGTAAAAAACACGTCCTCCATGCTCTCCCAGCCCCTCACTGGTCATAAACACTCATAATAACATTAAATGAGATGAAACTAATAATAAATCACCCTTACCTGAGTAAGATTCTGATGTAAGTGGAGAATGGTTCCGCTACTGTGGGGAACTTCCCTGGCTCACACACAATCCCAGGGGAGTTGGCTAGCGGAAGAATCTGAGAACTCACTCCCACGCCCTTTCCCTAGAGACCAGCCTGACCTCAATGGCTTCCCTCCCACTGTCCTGTGTGTCAAGGTCCCTGTAACCCCTACAAGGCTTGGACCAGGATCCCTGGGGATCTCAATCCCGAACCTTGTCATGGTCACTCAGGACAGGGTCTGGGGTGTCCTCACTTTGGGGCACTCTACACACTGAGTGCTTTCCTGACCCACTGATCATTGCATACATTGCAAAGCAAATACAATTTGTTAAACAGCCACCAATTAACAAAAAAAGAAATTTGAGAAAGCTTAAAGGAAAACACCCAATGCGTCTCTGGCCCGGGGCCCCCCACACAGCATCTCTGGGGAGGGACGTTCACTGTCTGTCTCTCACCTGTCCCAGGCCCCTTCCCAGGTATGGCTGCCCGTCATATTTACAAAGTTGGAGGAGCATTGATCACACCATGCTTATTGCATCAGGGGATTGCATCCTCTAAAGCTGTGCTTGCATTGATTAGCAAAGCCGTGCACTATGGGTAGCTATCCCTCAGTGCAACTAGTCACAGGGTCTTTTAGGAAGGTCTTCATCCTCCTATGACGCATCGTCCTGCCTCCTGCCCTCCCTTTTTTTCCTAAACAATACATAAACATTTTTGCGCCATTTTCCTGAACCCTGTCTCTGCTGCGTGTTCGCTATTGCCAGAGCGGCGTTAAGCTCGCTCAGCTCTGCACTATCATTGTGAGCATCACAAACACATCGTGACTGATCTTGCAGTACTTCCAAGGCTGAGACAGGAGCTGCAGCATGGAAAATTGCAATGTTACTCAAGTCACCCTGCTACAAGCCATAGAATGAAACAATTCCTGATTGTTGTGGTTGTCATGCAGCAGCTGCAGTTGGTGTAACACCTCTTCTGGTCCCGGGATACAAGCACTGACTGGTGGAATCACATCGTTATGAAGGTCTGGGATGATGAGCAGTGGCTTCAGAGCTTTTGGATGCGTAAGGCCATTGTCCCTGAACTGTGCGCAGAGCTGTCCCCAGCCCTGATGCGCATGAATACTCACTTGAGACCTACTCTGACAGTGGAGAAGAAAGTGGCCATCACTCTGTGGAAGCTAGCAATTCCAGACAGGAATCAATTTGGAGTCAGTAAATCCAGTGTGGGAGCTGCTGTGATGCAAGTGTGGAGGCCATTAATAGACTTCTGCTAAGAAGGGTAGTGACTTTGGAAACGTGCAGAACATACTGGACGGGTTTGACGCAATAGGTTTCCCAAACTGTGGTGGGGCGATATATGGCACACATATCCCTATCTTAGTACCAGATCACCTTGCCACAGAGTACATAAACTGAAAGGGATTATTTTCCATGGTGTTGCAGGCCCTTGTGGATCACAGTGGACACTTTACCGACACCAAAGTGGGGTGGTCTTGAAAGATGCCTGACACGTGTATTGTTAGGAACTCAAGTCTGTTCAAAAAGATGCAATCAGGGACTTTCTTCCCTCACCAAAAAATAACCATTGATAATGTTGAAATGCCAAAAGTGATCCTGGGAGACACTGCCTACCCCGTGCTCCCCTGACTAATGAAGCCGTACACTAGGCACCTGGATAGCGCTAAGGAGTGGTTCAATTATAGGCTCAGCAGGTGCAGAATGATGTTGCAATGTGGCTTTGGATGTTTAAAGGCTCGCTGGTGCAGTTTTCTCACTAGGTTAGATGTGGGTGAAAGCAACATCCCAATAGTTATCTCTGCCTGCTGTGTGCTCCATAAGGTCTGTGAGAAAAAAAAGGGGGAGAAGTTTCCCTTGGGTTGTGTCATGGAGGCAGATAGGCTGGCTGCAAACTTTGAGCAACCAGATACCAGTGTAATGCTGAGAGCTCTGCAGCTCAGGGAAGCATTGAAAACCCATTTTTGTCATGGGGCACAGTAATGTGCATCACTTATCTGTGCTGTACCTTCCCATCCCATCCCCCACCCTTGAGCACTGTTCCTGCACCTCCCTTTCCCCCACCACTCCTCCCCGTGCTTGTCATAAATAAAGAATTTCAAATTTCAAAGAAGTTAAATTTTATTTATCATCCTTAACAGTGGAGGGAGAGAAAAATAATTTAACAGTTGGCAAGCACTATAGTGAGGCTGGGAGGGGATACAAAACCATGGTTGTCTGTGCAAACACAAAGCCCGAACATACCCTGTAGTTATCAAGGCTGACACCTCTTCCTGCTCCCCTCAACTGGTGTCGAGCGGAGCATGTAATGCACCCTGCTAAAACCCTACGACCGTCTCCTTGCAAACCAAATGTTGAGAAGATAAACCAAACAGTCCTGTTGGTTGTGCAGCATACACAGTGCTCCGGAGATTTCCCAAAACTGGATGCACCAGCCCCTTCCCCAACATTGCTGGGATGCCACACCGATCTGTGCAATTGGTAGTGACTGGTATGGGATGAAGGAGTGTGGTATGTGTGTGGGAGGGGGCCCGTGTTACAAGTTTGTACTGGGGCCAAAAAAAATTATGCTTCGGCCCTGGGCACCCCTGGAACAGGCTACTCCAGACAGAATGTTGTGCTTCTCCTTAACACGTTGGTAGGACTGCCTCATTTCCTTTCACTTTGCCCCTCGTCCTGGTGGATCCCGGAATTTGCATTGCTATGGGTAGGTCTGTTCCCATGGGAATCCCACAGCTGTTCCTGCAGATGCTCCTCTCTGCATCGTGCCAGGAAGTACAGACCTAGAGCCTATGAAATGTGTTTTATTATTGTGGATTTTTGGATTTATTATTTTCTGATTTCATTTTTTCTAGTTTAAAAAAATTAATTCCATCTTTTTGGGGTCTTTAGCCAAATTTTTTGATCCATTAACCATTTCAACAGCTTTACTATCAATGTATAAAAATGTCCAGAATTGGATTGCAATGGGAACACTGATTTCAACAACAAAAAAATCCTACAATTTAAACCAAACTTCCTGCAGATGAACAGTCTATGGTGAAAGGAACCATTTAAATCCCGTTTCTAAGAAGCACTCGGTCGTGTTACCAAACGGATCTTGCTGTACAGTAACAAAGTACAAAGAAGGAAGAGCCTCTTCCAGTGTCAATGTAACTGGTTCATATTTGAATTAAAAATAAAAAAAACGCACTAAAGATAAAATCATTCTTCCTTGCAGCACTCGTTGTTGCTATTTTAAATTACACTCTGCACCTTCAAGGTTCCTGTCTTCTGAAGGAATGCTTTAAGGCAGGAGTGGCAATTTCCTAATGTAGACCTGGCCCACAAATCCCTATGGAACTTGCAACCCTCTTCCTCCTCACACTGTCAGGCTGGGGCTGTGCGTTGTCTGGCCTAGTGGCTGGAGTCAGAGTGAGGCAGGGCCTGGAACCAGCAGCAACAATCAGAGCCAGAGTCAAGATCCAGAGCCAAGGTTCAAAGCCGGAGTAAACGGGGGTGAAAGAGGGAATGAGGTTGGGGCAAGACCTGTGGGCTCGGCAGAACAAGCCTGGAGCTGGACTAGAGACGATGCTCTACACGTCAGACAATCCACATGGGAGAGTCACCCCAGCAATGCACTGAATGTGGGAAAGGGTTCAGTGGGGCTCACACCTTCAATGGCCGTCAGAGACTGTATAAAGTTTGTCTTTTTTACTGCAGCTGACAGAACATGTCCGAGCTCCTCTGGCATCTTCTTAGCAGCCAATGCCTGTCCGTGGATCATACAATGATCCCAGGTTGCTGTAGGGGCCACTTCCTGCAGCCTTGTTACAAGCCGGCTCTGCCATCCTGTCACGGACCGTGCGCCATCGCTGCAGATTCCAAACCAACGTCCCCAGTCAAGGTCTGTGTCTCGAACAAAATTACTTCATAGTTTCAAAAGCTCTTCCCCAGTTGTCCATGTTGGACGTGGACAGCAAAAGAGAGATTCCTCTTTTAAATCTATGGCTGTAGCAAAGCGAATACACACCAGTAGCTGTACAGCAGTTGATGTATCTGTGGACTCATCCATCTGAATGGAATAAGATGGACTCTGACGAACACTTTCTAGGAGCTGCTCTTTTACATCAGTGGGGCTCTCCGCAGTGCGGGATGACACTGTGTGGTTAGACACAGCTAGCTGTCTAGCTGTCATGCTGCTTTCTCTCCTATTGTCACCACACACATATCCTTTGCCAAAGCTGCTAAGCCATACAACGTAGGTGAGAAACTGCTATTTCTAGCTGCGGTGTGCAAAGCCACACTGTAAGAAGCCTCAATAGCCTTCATGTTAACAGTGCTGTACACTGCAACAACATGTTTTTGCCCTATTAACTCATTGAGTTTCCTCTGAATAAAGTCTCCGGATTTCAATACTAAGGTGGGTGTCTTGTTTCGAGATGCCAGCATAGCCTGCAGGGCTGCATACTGTCGTTTGCCAGGACTTTGATGCATTCAGCACCTTGAGGCCTTGGTGCCTGCATGTAAAGTCCATCTTGAAATAAGCTGAGGCCGGCTGGGCCCAGAGCAGTTCCTTCCCCCTGGCTGCCCAGTGTGGGGTTTGTACACCCCGTCACACACCTTCATGTAGCTCCTCAAAATGGCACTTCGCCTTCCTCAAGCGCTTTTCTTCTTCTTCAATCTTGATTTGCCTGCCCCATTGTCCTGATAACTTACTTGCTGAAAATTTGGCTTCTTTGAACTCAGTTTGAAACTAGCTACAAGTTAGTGGCATTGGGAAGCAATATTGCTGCTTTCCAGGGGTCTGTGTGTTTGGACTGTAGCAGTTTTGAAACACGATTTACTGTTTCCAGAATCTTTCTTAGGTGCACAATGAGAAAAAGAACAGGAATATTTTCCTTACATTTCTTTAATGCCTAAGGCTCGTGGCCTTCAACAGCATTTATGTTCAGAAGAATTATTTCTGTGAGTGCCTCATTATGTCTAAGCACCGAAATCTGAGAGGCAGGAGCGATTCATGATGATGGCTGATAACTTGTATAGTCAGTTGCTTGACCATGCTTTCGTTTGTTATGAAATATTTTCAAGAGGCCAGTCACGTTTACTGCTCTAACCCAACAATAAAATAGTGCAGGAAAAAGTATTGATACGATACTAGTCTCCGCGAAGCTGTCCCACGCAGTGATGTTATATTCACCTTTCCCAGAACGTGTGTTCCCGAAAGTGACACATTTCTGCTTTTATCATTGATGTGATGGTTTCAGAAGTTACGTGTTACTAAAATCCAACCCATCAGTCTGTCTCGGTTCCCTAATGGAAGCGGGGGCAGATCCCGCTGTTGTGAGCTTCTGCATTGCCCCGGTGGAATCCGACAGCGAAAGGATCTGAGTCCTCGCTCCAGCTCCCTTTACCTGGCGGCCGGCCTGGCCTCGAGAGCTCCCCTTCCTCTCTCCTCTGTGGCAGAGTCCTCGTAACCCCAACAAGGGGACCCCAGGAATCTAGGGGTGCTTGACACCCACTCTCTTCGTGTTCACTCAGGACAGGGGCTAGGGTGGTTGTCTCCTCACCAGCCACATTCCTGACCCACTGATCACTACATTAAGTTCAACCATGATACAGCTTGTTAAACAGCAGCTGTAAGAAAAATTTAAAAAAAGGGGAAGGATAAAGGAAAGTAGGAGCTCTTCTCTGTGGGCACTGGGACGTCCTTATTGGCAGTCTTTGGGATGAAAGAAAACTTCACAGTGTGTCCCTCACACATCCCAGGCCCCCCTCCTGGGCCCTGGCTGCGCTGCGCCGATGCCACGAAAAAGATGCCTGCTCTGGCGGTGGCCACAGGCCCTCAGGCTCCAGCCGGGTCACTGTACGTGTGATAAAGAAGTTCAGCCTCATAGTTTCTTCCTTTGTGTTTGTCTGTCTGAAAGTATAGCGGCAGTTCGTCAAACTGAGCAAGAACCCTGCTCACACAGGAACAGATGGAAAGCCATCGAGAGTCAGTATTGTCAGTGTCTTCTTCTCCCCAGCATCTGCCCTATGGGGGTCACATCTCCCGCTCTACCCAACCCCTCCTGAGGCCAGCAGTGATGTTCCCATTTGAAATCTGGAGTGGTATATTCCTATGTCACCCCAATTCCCACACCCCTGGGACCGTCTCTCACTTGCTTCGCTGTGTGAACGCCCACTCCTGGGTCAGCTGATGACCTGCCCCCTGCAAGCCAGCCGTCCCTGACCTAGTGAATGAGTGCTTCTGGCCAATCACTCATGGGGTTATACAATGTGTGACCCCGAGTCAACTTCCTCAGTCCCAGATGCAGCCCTAGGAACTGCTGTTTACAGAGTTCAGTGCTGCCCACTGGAATTTGCAAACTCATTGGTAAGTCTATTTATCAAAGAAATTGATATGCACCAGCTCTGTCACTCCAAGTAAAGTCTCTACACACACCCAGACCCATGCCCTGCTTTAGAGAAAACAAACAAATACGTTTATTAAGTACAGAAAGATTTTAAGTGATTATAAACCAGAATAACGTGAGTCAGATTAATCAGGAAGAAATAAAGATGGTAAATCGCATTCTAAACTGAACTGAACACTTCAGTAGCCTTGCAGTCCTTGATCGTTAATCTTACCACACAGGCTGGCTGAGCTGAGTCCTTCAGCTAGGCCTGTCAGTTACATGATGTTGCTCCATAGATGGATTACAAGGGAGAGCTCCAGCAACAAAAAATGCCTCTGCCTTTAACATATTTCCTCGTCACCCCCAGGGTCAGGTGTTCAGCCAAGTCCAGCAATGGGTCTGGTTTCCTCCACTTGAATCAAATGAGCATCACCATATCAAGTCCTCAAGCCAGTCCATTGTTCCTGTATGTCTCTGTGGGACATGAACCCTCCGCTTTTGTATTTGCCTGGATCTATTCAACCCATGTGAGACACACATTTGGGAATATTGCCTACCAGAGTTTCACGTCTATACATACGACATTGCACGAAACAAACTACCATAACAATAATGTTCAGAATGTCATGAGCATTCCAAAAACACCTTACATGAACATGAACGATAGACAAACCACAGCACAAGGGGTACAGTAGGTCACACCAGCCTACAAGGCCTTCTTGTCTGGTGACGTCTCCTGCACTGGGCCCTCTGCCCAGGGCCCTGCCTTGCTCTCCCCAGCTGCTCACCCTGCTCGGCTGCCATGATACTTGTGGCACGGCCAGCACCCGCTCTCCCAGCTCTGGCCCTACAGCTCCACTCTGTAGATCAGCCCAGGCTTCCTGTTGGCACAGCTGGTCTGGGTTGCTCCAGCTGCCCGGCTCTGGCTCAGCACTGCTGCTCTGCCTCCTGCACAGCTCTGCCTTCTGGGCTGCTTCTCTGGCCCCTGGGGCTTCCCTTTGATGAGAACTCGGGAAGACGGATTTGCAGAGGCTGTTGGCATCACCCTGCAAGGAGTAAGTCGGCTGCTGGAAGCCAGGGTGAGACTATGATCCTTGTGGGCTGGTTACTGGTGCAGGACCGTTAGCCATAACAGCACAGTGTTAAGGCCCCCAACATTACAAGGCAAATTGGGACAGACCCTTACTGCTCTAGATGATCCCCAAAATGTCACAGACTGTGCCACTCTGCAGCAGCTTCGCAGGGTGCTGTCTGGGAAACACTGAATCCCCTTGATAACAGAGGGCACGAGGAAAACACATGGGCTCAGAGACTCTAAGGTCAGAAGGGACCAATATGATCATCTAGTCTGACATTCTGCACAGTGCAGGCCACAGAACCTCCCCCATCCACTCCTGTAATAGATCCTGAGCTGTTACTGAGTTATTAAAGTTCTGTAAAATAATGGTTTAATGAGTTTAAGGTACAGATAATTCACCAGCAAGTGATATGTGCCCCCCAGAACCTTTGCTAGAACTCTTCAGCGAGTACAGGTATCTTGTATTAGATAAGGAAAATTGACTAGTAGAGATGTGGAAAGCCTGAGATTGTGTCTTTGTTTATTTTTCGTGTAACTCATCTATGTTTGCTTTTCCTCATTATTTCATAGACTCATAGAATCCTAGAAGATTAGGGTTGGAAGGGACCTCAGGAGATCATTTAGTCCAACCCCCTGTTCAAAGCAGGATAAATCCCAATTAAATCATACAAGCCAGGGCTTTGTGACGCCAGACCTTAAAAACCTCTAGGTAACCCACTCCAGTGCTTCACCACCCTCCTAGTGAAAAGCTTTTTCCTTATATCCAACGTAGACCTCCCACACTACAACTTGAGCCCGTTGCTCCTAGTTCTGTCATTTGGCACCACTGAGAACAGCCTAGCTCCATCCTGCCTGGAACCCTCCTCAGGTAATTCTAAGCTATTGTCAAATTCCCCCTCGCTCTTCTCTTCTGTATACTGAACAAGCCCAGGTCCCTCAGCCTCTCCTCATAAGTCACGTGCTCTAGCCCCCTAATTATTTGTGTTCCCCTCTACTGGACTTTCTCCAATTTGTCCACATTCTTCCCATAGTGGGAGGCCCGAAACAGCATACAATACTCCAAATGTGGCCTCACTGGTGCCGAATAGAGGGGAATAATCACTTCCCTCGATTTGCTTGCAGTGCTCCTACTAATGCAGCCCAATATGGCCTTCCTGGCATGCTGTTGACTCATATCCAGCTTCTGTTCATTCGAACACTCAGATCCTTTTCTGCCGAACTGCTGCCTAGCCAGTCGGTCCCTATCTGTAGCAGTGCATTGGATTCTTCCATCCTTCATCTTTGCATCTGTGATTTTTCTATTAAATAGACTTTTTGTTTATTTCGACCCCAGTCTGTGTACAATGTGTGTCCCAAAATGGACTCATAATAGTTAAGAATTTGAGAGTCAGATTTAGGGAGACTCGTGATGGAAGGAATTGGTGGGGATTGGTGGAAGACAGAGTTGGGGACCTTGTTATGGCAGAGAGGGGCAAAAGAGTCAAAGATGGAGGAGAGTGAGGAATGGTGAGAATCAGCAACCGTACTGATGGCAAAAAGGTCTGAGATCATATGAGAAATCTTCAGAGCTGTTGGTGTTGAAGTCACAGAAAGGCTGAGTGACAGAGTTTGTGTGGCTGGGGGATGACAGGTTATTCTGAAAGAGATCAGGTGATGGTTGGAGAGATGGAACTGAGCAATGCAGAGAGCACTGCTTGGTGATGGAGTGATAAGACATTAGGTGTGAGGAACTTTTCAAACTATGAACTGCTACAAGGCTGAGCTCAGCCAAATTTGGACAAAGCACCTTTGATCGTTTCCCCCTCTCACCACACAGGTTTAACGTGAGTGGCCCCAGGTGATCACATTCTGCAGATGTATTTTCCAACTTTGACACAAAGTTCTTTGGTTTTGACCCCATAAATGATAGGGTTGAGCATGGGATGCACAAGGACGTACACGTTGGCCAAGAGGGCATGATCATGGGCAGCGATACCTTGACCGAACCTGTGTATCAGGGCAGAGAAAAGGCTGGGAGTATAAGACATCAGCATCACACAGATGTGGGCTGTGCAGGTGTTGAGGGCTTTCTGGTCGGCTTTCTTGGAGGAGATGCTGAGGATGGCGTTGATGATCGTGCCATAAGACAGGCCAATAAGTGTCAGGTCTAACCCAATAATCACAAATATTATCACCAGGCTGTATGTCTCATATACTCTGGTGTCCCCACACAATAATTTCACCACAGCGATGTGCTCGCAGTATGTAGGGGAGATAATGTGGTTGGCACAGAATGGCAGTCTCTTCAGTACCAAGGGCTCTGGTAGAATCAAGAGAACAGCTCGTATCAAACCCACTAGCCCTAGCTTAGTGATTCATGCGTTGGTGAGGATGGTGGCATATCTCAGAGGGTCACATATGGCCATTGTCACAAGGACACCTGAGTGTATACTAGCAATCACGTGGATGAAGAACATCTGGGTGAGGCAGCCATTCACAGTGATGTCTTTGGAACGGAACCAAAATATGCACAGGGCCTTCAGCACGATGCAAGTAGAAATGCCGATGTCTCTGAGTGCCAGCATGCACAGCAGGAGAAACATGGGCTTGTGCAGGGGCTGCTCTTTGCTTACAGCAAACAGAAACACGAAATTTCCCAACAGGCTGATGATGTAGAACGTAGAGAAAGGGATGGAAATCCAGATGTGGGCAGCTTCCAGCCCCGGGATGCCGTTTAGGATGAATGTTGAAGGATCTGAAGAGGTGAGGTTGTAAACTGCCATAGGAGGGTTGAAGCACCGATCTGTCTCCTTAATATTCCAGGTGCCTTTGAAGGGAGAGAAGCGGCGTGGGGAAGGTCACGCACTTGAGAACAAATAGCACAGTAAATATTTTAAAGTTAGTAACAATCTAGAAAGTGGGGTGAGCAGTGAGATGACAACATTTACAGATGGTACTAAAGTATTTAGGCCTAGTGGGACCTGCCATGCCTAGGGTTCCCACCTGAAAATGCTGGGGCACTCAGGTCAGGACAGGCTACAAAAGGAAAGCAGATTCTCCCAGCACTGTTGGTTGACACTGAAGCCAGACTTCCTTACCAGGCACAAACAATGCTTCTGATTCCCCACGCTGGTTTCCAAAAAAGTAAAACAAAATATACAAAACCCCCTTTACTGCATTTCAGTCTCTCGCTCCCAAGAAGCCACTAGGTCCAGTAAAGGGATAAGTTATTTGATACTCTATGCTCTTTATCAAAAAGGTTCTTCTGACCCCAAAGGGTCAGCCACATTACACCAGATCATTTTAAACTGGGATCTCACCCAATATGCGATGCTGTCAGACAATCCTTTAGTAACTAAAACTAAAGGTTTATTATAAAAGGAAAGAAAGAAACTATAAGAGAAATGTTAAAGGATTAAAGTAAACAGATACATACAAACTATTGGAAAGCCCATATATATCAAGTTTCCAGTAGAACTGTGGCTTTGCAGGCTTGTATAGTTCCTCTGGTGTACATCAAGTACCTGGATGGGTTTCAGTCCTTTGATTCACAGCATCAGTTGTAGATGAATTGATCCAGAGGAATGAAGACTAAATAGTCCATGTGCAGGGTTTGTTTAAATTCTCCCATGAGAGTTATCAGGGTGATTCCAGGCTGGTGCTGGGATCTCAGTCTTGTGATCCAAACTTTCCCTGACAAGCTTGGACTGATTTGAGATATAAAAGGTCAGTCCACTGGAGTCTTTTGTAGATCCATGCAGGCTGACGGATATTTTCTTGACAGCAGGTATCTCCTTGAACCATTAATAGATGATTACTCAAGACTCTGAAGTACCATCTCCTGTGTCCTGAGCACACCTATAACTAGTTACTTTAGCACAAGGTGACTGGCCATTTACAATCATTCACAGGTATTAACTACTTAAACTTCAAAGAGAAATACCAAGAATAGTATTGTTACATTCAAAGCTCTATCTAAATGCTCATATGTTCTTTTTCAACTCTTAATCAATAGAGCAGTGAACGACAGAAAAGCAGTTTATCTACATTGCTAACCTCTAACAGAGATACGTAAATAACATCAAATACCTACCAACAATACACTTGCATATCAAAACTCTCGTCTACTTATAAGGAATAACCTCACTACCAGTGTATTTTCCTGTAACATATCTTGAAAGGTCAGAGATGGGCCATGCAACTTGCAAAGTTACTTGGGTTTTTTCGACCTAACATCACACCGAGCTGCATGGTGGAAGATGACATTCAATGTCAATCAGGGCAATGTATATGCCAATTGAAGGGAAAAACTTGAACTCCTCCAACACCTTACAAGGTTCTAATTTAACTATATGAATTAAGGACAGGGACCTGGTGTCATGGTACACAATGTGATACGACCCGTGCCCAGGGTTGCCAGCTGATAATGCCAAGGTCAGGGCAGGCTGCAAAAGGAGAGCAGATTCTCCCCACGCTGGTGGGTGACACTAAAGCCCGGCTTCCCAACCAGCCACAAACTACTTCTGATTTCCCCACACTGGATATCAAGAAGCCAGTCCACAAATGCCCACAGCCCCTTTTACTGCATCTCAGCTCCAGGCTCCCAAATCGGCACTAGGTCCAGTAAAGAGACCAGTTACTAGAACTCTCTGCTCTTTATTAAAAAGGTTCCCTCTGACCCCAAGGGGTCAGCCACAGCACCAGATCAATATAAGTTTGGATCTTACCTAAAATACCACGCTGTCAGCCAATCCTTTAGTATCTAAACTAAAGGTTTATTGTAAAAAGAAAGAAATAAACCATGAGAGAAATGTTAAAGGGTTAAACCGAATCACAGATATACAAATGATTAAAAGTCCATATACATCAGGTTTATGGAAGAAATGTGGATTTGCAGGCTTGTATAGTTTCCTCTGGTTCACATCCAGTATCTGGATGGGTCTAAGTCCTTCGGGTCAGTTGCAAGATGAATTGGCCCAGAGATAGGTGTATGTCTGCAGATTGGACAGGAACAAAGACAAAGATGGATCCTGTGGTTTGATCTTATAAACCCCCTCCTCCGGCCATGCGGCCTGCGGACAGTCACAAGACCCAAAATGGAGTCCAGAGTCACATGGGACAGTCCTGGTTACTCCTCAGGTGTGCCTGGGGTCCATAGTCACATGGGACAGTCCTGATGCTTCATCAGGTAGGCTGCCTGCAATGGAGTCCAGAGTCACATAAGTAGGTTATGGTGACTCAGTGCTGATGCTGGCCTCTCCCTCAGGGCCCCTTACACCTGGGAATGCCTTAATGGGCCATTATGCAGGCCATTGTTCTGCAGCCTTCCTATCTGGGGTGTTGCCCAGGCAAAACAATTTGAAATACAGATATCACAAATACATCTAAAACTTCCATTTCAAATATCACACATGAACATAAGTATTATTATCTTACTTAGCACATTATAACCTTCCTAACAGTATCTGACATGGCATATTCCAAATGGATCATTGTGATTCTGCCATGCTGATGTCACCCAATATACTAAATGCCCCGCCACTGAAGCCAGCCCGCATGACACACGGCTCAGTGTACCCTGCTCAAAGTGCTAGAATGACCAAAAACTAAGGAAAACCCTGAGACACAGGAGGAGTGGGATGGGGAATAATACCGAAATACAATGCCATGAGATCAATCACTCAGTGCTTCACCCTCCTCTGGACTCCTCTGTGCAGCTCTGAGCACCCTGCTGAAACAGGATGTTGCAGAACTAGAGGGGTTCAGGGAAGGGCAATGAGAAAGATCAAGGGCCTGGGGAAATTCTCCTAGGGAGAGAGGTTGAAAAGACTGGGATTATTACTTTAGAAAGGGAAGATTTACGAGGGGATTGAAGAAGAGTCCATAAAATACTGACTGGTTCTCCCTGTCTCAAAACGCAAGATCAAGTGGACATTTAATTAAACTGAAACAAGCCAAATTCAAAACTGATTTAGAAAACAATGCATTCTTCACTCAGTGCATAATTAGACAGAGGAACTCATTGCCACAAGATGAAGCTGAGGCCAGGAGCAAAGCAAGAATTAGACAAGTTTTAGACATGTACATGAATAGTAAGAATGTTCCGTTACAATAGCTACAGCTAAATAAATATCTTGGAAAGCCTGTACACCCACGTGTTTCAGAAAAAAGCCAGTCTCTGACTGTTAGGTGTTAAGATGACAGCCTCATGATGGTCAGGTTATCCCCCCAACACCTTCTTCGGCAGCCCCTGGGTTTGTCTCGGTCAGAGAGGACACTGGACGTGATGGACCATAGGTCTGATCCATAATGCAATTCCTCTTTTGGAAAGGAGCCATTTTCCCCATGGAAACAGACACTATCATGCCAGGCTGGGACTTTGTGCTCTGTTACTTCCCTTGTTTCTTTTGGTGAGAAACACTTTTAGTTTATGTATGCAAGGTGCTCCGGTGCTAAGAGAGGGATATGCGTGCCATCTATCGCCTCACCACAGTTTGGGAACCGCATTGTGGCAAACCCATCCATTATGTCCTGCACGTTTCCAAAATCACTACCCTTCTTAGCCGAAGTCTATTAATGGCCCTGCACACCTGCATCACTTGCATCACAACAGCTCCCATGCTGGATTTATCGATTCGTTATTGATTTCTGTCTGGCGTTGCCAGCTTCCACAGAGCGACGGCCACTCGCTTCTTCACTGTCAGAGCAGGTCTCAAGTGAGTATTCATGTTCTTCAGGGCTGGGGACAGCTCTGCGCAGAGTTCAAGGTGAGTGGCTTTATGCAGCCAAAAGCTCTGCAGCCACTGCTCATCTTCCTGGACCTTCATATCGATGTAATTCCACCAGTCAGTGCTTGTATCCCGGCACCAGAAGAGGCACTACACCAACTGCAGCTGCTGCGTGACAACCAGCAGCAACCGGGAATTGTTTCGTTCTATGGCTTGTAGCAGGGTGGCTTGAGTAACATGACAATTTTCCATGCTGCAGCTCCTGTCTCAGCCTTGCAAGTACTTAAAGATCAGTCATGAGGTGTTTGTGATGCTGACAATGGTAGTGCAGAGCTGAGGGGGCTCAACGCCTCTCCGGCAATAGCGAACACGCAGCACAGGCAGGGTTCCCAGAAAATGGAGCAAAAACTGTTTGTGTGTTTGTTTAGGAAAGAAAGGGAGGGCAGGAGGGAGGACGTTGCATCATAGAAGGATGAAGACCTTCCCAAAAGTCCCTGTGACTAGTTGCACTGAGGGATAGCTACCCACAGTGCACTGCTTTGCTTATCAATGCAAGCACAGCTCTAGTGGATGCAATCCCCTCACGCAATGAACATGGTGTGATCAACGCTCCTCCGACTTCGTGAATTCGGTCGGTGAACATCGACTGAAATTAAATCGATTTTATAGTGTAGAGATACCCTCCCTCTCCTCCATCTTTCACTCTTTTGCCCCTCTCTGCCCTCACAAGGTCCTCACTTCTGTCATGCAACAGGCCCCAACAATCCCTTCCATCTTGAGTGTCCACAAGTCAGACTCTCAAATTCTGAACTAGGAGACACTTGGAGTTTTCCCATCTGATTCGTCCCCCCCAAAGGCATGAAATCTGCCTTCAATCACCAGTTCATTTTTGGACATGCAAAAGATGAATGTAATGATCCCAGGCACAGCTACAGACTGGGGACCGACTGGCAAGTCAGCAGTTCTGCAGAAAAGGAGCTGGGGTAACAGTGGATAAGAAGCTGGAGATGAGTCAGCAGTGTGCCCTGGTTGCCAAGAAGGCTAACACTATATTGGGCTGCATTAGTAGGAGCATTGCCAGCAGATGGAGGGAAGTGATTATTCCCCTTTATTCAGCACCGGTGAGGCCACATTTGGAGTATTGTGTCCAGTTTTGGGCCACTCAGTACAGAAAAGATGTGCACAAATTGAAAAGAGTCCAACGGCTGGGAGGTCAGAGAAGCCAGGCCAGGGAGCTGAGCAGAGCTGAGCCAAGCCGCACTGAAGCAGAGCTGGAGCTGGATCTGCGGCTGGAGCTGGGGCTGGAGCCGTCCGAA
The DNA here is from genome assembly GCF_026122565.2 of Emydura macquarii macquarii. NCBI lineage: Eukaryota > Metazoa > Chordata > Testudines > Chelidae > Emydura > Emydura macquarii. The sequence continues at coordinate 203,557 of NW_027131506.1, forward strand.
GCTGGCTGCGGTGAGCGGCTGCGGAGGCCGAGGAGGATCCTGGGCACTGCCTAGGGCGGGGTGATGCCCCAGCCCAGAGGCCATGCAGGCCGGTCTGGGAGGGGGTCATGACTTTGATGGGGGCGACACTGGGAGAAGGGCCCTGCCCCCTAGAGCCTGGGGGCGTGGCCACCACCAGAGAACATGTCCCACCCGCAGCATCCCTGCCGCACAGTCAGGGCTGGGCAGGGGACCTACAACGTGTGAGAGCCAGACTGTGAACGTCCCTCATACCACAGAGACACGCTGGGTGTTTTCCTTTATCCTTTCTCTTTCTTCTTAATTGGTGGCTGTTTAATAAATTGTGTTTGCTTTGAACCATACGCAGCGATCAGTGGGTCAGCGAAATGCCCAGCGGAGAGAGCACCCTTGACCCTGTCCTAAGTGACCATGACAAGGTTGGGGGTCGAGCCCCTCAGGGATCATGGGCCCAGCCTTGTCGGGGTTACAAGGACCTTGGCACACAGGACTGTGGGAGGGGAACCCTCAAGGTCAGGCTGGTCTCTGGGGAAAAGGCGTGGAGGTGAGGACTCAGAATTTTTCTCTAGCTAACTCCCCCGGGTAGTGTGTGAGCCAGGAAAGTTCCCCACAGTAGCGGGACCATCCTCCCACTTACATCAGCTTCTTACTCAGGTAAGAGTGATTTATTATTATTTTCATCTAATTTAATGTTATGATGTTTATGTGTTTATTGCCGGTGAGGGGCTGGGAGAGCAGGGGGGACACGTCTTTTACCTAGTGTTAACTAGTGGGGCTTTCACTCAGAAAGGTTGGACAGGGACTTCTGGCTCTGTCAGAGCAGGTGTGGGAAGGGAATGGGGTTAATCCCTCCTTGTTACAACAGCTCTCGCAGCTGCTGATTTTCTACCTGACCTGGAAGCTGGTCTCTGGAACCAGGTCCATGGTGGCTGCCGATAGTGCAAACCTCCTCCCGGCCCTTCTGCCGAACCCCCGCTCTCCTGCGCTGGTGGCGGAGACCCCCTGACCTCACCTTCAGGACTGTGGGTACCAGGACTGGGGATCCTAACAGGGCTTGTACGTCTCCCGCATCCGTGGCCCCACTGCAGAGAAAGTTAACTGTGCCCTTGGACCGTGCACCGAGACCAAAGCTAGGCAGACAGCGCGGCTCTGCCACGTCCAGAGTTCATAGACAATGGTTTGATAGTAGGCGGTTACCATTGTTTATTGGTGGGACATTGACAAATGTTTGTCCCCAGACAGGTTGATTTGTAAGTTTGTACGTGTGCAGCGCATTCGTTTGTTTGGAGTGTAGCGGGCAGGGCACAGAGGGGAGTTGTTTTGTTCCACAGACACTGAATGACAAGCAGGGAACACCAGGCCTTGTGATCCGGAGGGCCTCTGGCAGCAAGAACAGAGCTAGGTAAGGTAAACCACATCCAGGGCATTTTTACTATTGTGTATGTGTGCTGTGTATTACTCCATAAACGCTGTGTGTTTTATGGAATGGGACGGCTCTTAGCTGAAGCCCCTTGGTGTAGAACCACACCCTTAGCAGCAGGGTCACACCGTCAAGTCATCAAACGCCTCCTGGAACTGGCCATAACAGCCGTCTGCTTGATGCCTTTCATCCACCTACCCCATTGCTGTCTATGCCCTTGGAAATGTAGATGTTGCCTCCTATATATGTTGCCAATATTTGCTCTATTATTTCTACCAACTGCATCAGAGGAAGTGGGCTGAAGCCCACGAAAGCTTATGCCTGTTGAAATTAAATGTGTTAGTCTTTGAAGTGATACAGCACTCTCCTTGTTTTTGCTGTATACAGACTAACACAGCTACCCCTCTGGAACTCTTTGTTATCAGTGAATCATTTCTTCACTCTCGGGGGAGGCTCTTTGGCTGAAATTCTCCAGGGTCTGTTTGCTGCTGTTCCTACTTCTCACAGAGCACAGGGAATTGTCCCGGAGTCCTGGCCAACCTGAGAGTCCACAGGGTTTGTACAGGGCAATCATAAAGATCCATGTCCAGCACCGCGAGTGTCAGATGTGAGATTCGTACACTCATTCTCGGGTCGCAGTAACAAGATTTCCTCTCTCTGCTGCGTGGGATTCTGGTGAGTTGCCTGTTTCTGCAATAATGTTAGTGCTAAGAGCTTGGGAAGGTTCCAGTCAAGAATAATCTGGGCAGGAATTCTCCAGCGCAGAGACTTGAACTGTTTAATATTGTCAGAAACATGAAGGGTTTTAAAACTGGAACTGAAGATTTGTTGTAAATAGTTTAGACAAATATTTTCTTTCAGATAATTTCCTTGTCTCTTACTGTATCCTTCCCTCTGTCCCAGTATCTCCCTTTTTCTGGTCTGTGGAGTTTTTTCTCTGGTACGTTCAAGTTCTACAACTCAGCCACTTTTACTGCCAGGTTAAGAAGTGTAACCAGAACCTCTGCAGTGGGTATTTGTGATACCCAAATTTCAGAACACGAATGGGTCACACAGGGTTTTACACACTGGCCAGATTCTGCTCTCACATTCTGCCTTCAGTGGCTCACTCCAGATTGACACTGGTATCGTTGATTTAAGCAAAATCAGGGCCCCTTTGTTTTGAAATCCCCATCTTTCATGATAGGTCTCAGGATGCCACATAAATTGGGGATCTTCCTTCAGACTCTTTCAGCACCGTAACAGAATAGCTCTCGCTGCTGCAGGACTTGAAGCCAGGATCTTCACAGCAGGGAGCCTAAAGTTTCACACTAAGGGTAAAATCTTTGTCCCATTGAGATCAGTGGCAAAACTTCCGTCAGGGCCAGAATTTCATCCGAAATCCACATTTAGGGACATAAATAGACAGTCTAATTTTCACCAGCCAAGAACCTCCAGTAGCTTCATCTGGAGTCGTCCTGCGGCCTCTGAGGATTTGTGAGCTTATCTGGAGCAGGAAAAGACTGACAAGAGAATAGCTGAAATGTTAAACTCACAGTTTAGAGGTTCAAAACAATGAGAGTAAAATTTTTGTGGGGGGGAGTCTGCTCTCTGTGTTCCCCTGCCTCTCTAGTTCCATAAAGGATGTAAATGCAGTAAAATACCACAATGCAGTAAAAATAAAAACATGTTTCTGGTTTAGAGGAAACCAGGCAGTGTTGGAAATCTCACTGGAGGAGATCCAGGCACACACAGTGTGTGTGTGTGTGGGGCGGGAAGTGTAATAACCAGATTGCAGTGGCACAGGGTCCTGAAACAGGGCGAAATAGAGAATGGACACCCTGCCTAATTCACACACCAAAGAGGTGTAACTAGGCCTCCTGCAATCTCCTGAGGTGGGGTGTCTCAGACTGTAATGTAATGTGGACACACTGTAGTAGATTGTCTTGTGGAATCAAAGAATTAATCAGAGAATTGGTTATAGAATGCCTGGCCTGAAATTGATTATAGAGGGCCTGGCCTGAAGCTGGGTAGCCTGAACTGTGATGGAAGCCCTCAGGTTAAATCATTGACAGGATGCCCCAAACTGAGACTGAGATAAAGATGCTAAAATCCCACAGGATGTCTCAGGACCACAATTTAAATGCAAACTCCTTTTGTGAACTCTAGCCCTTCTGAAGTCTGTGAACAGACATCTCCTGTTCTGATAAGTATCGGGGGTATGTGCCCCCCCGTCTTCCTGGCCCCATAGGAACTTACTCCATACAGATTAGCATTTTAACATGTATTGTGTAGCCACCCATCTTTGGGTGATAGCCGGGGTACCTGAAACACATTGTATAATCAAATGGCTCTTTGGTCTTTCCTGTGAAAACAGCTGGTGTACCCCATTGTACATATAATTGTCTTTCCTGAACTGTTAATTAAATTCCACTATACAATGGACATGTAAATGAACCTAAGCAACCCTATATAAGTCTTTTGTATCTGGTAGCCAGGTGAAGTACATGTGCCCAGCATCCAGACATGCTGCTTGACTTCCCTATAGCCACCTGGGTTTTTCCTATGGCTATAGTATTCCCCATATCTATGGTTGTGTGATTGTGTGTGTCACAATTAAAGCTGCTCCCGATCCAATTCTAAAATGTAGCAGTGTGATTCTTTTCCATGTCAGTCTCTGACCCCTTCCTCCAACCAGTCCATCCCTCCTCCTGTGACCAAACTTCAGCAATTGCCAACATGGAAAAGCAACAGCAGGAAGTTGTGTCTGGATTTCTAACTGGCGGGTACATACTAAAGCTTTGTGTCGTTTTGAGGAAGAGTTACTGGTGCTGGGTCCTTTTAATCTTCAAGTCCTCTTGTTAAACTTGTAAAAGAAAAGACTTATTCAGGGCGACAAGGCACTATGCCATGTTTATTGTGCACGTAAGAATATCAAAAAGCCATCACATTCACACACACATCCATAAAGTTCTGCAAGCTGGTGTGATATAATGACCAGTCCTTTTATGTGTTGCTCGAGCCAGCCTAGTGGCCAACTAAGCTGGGTACGAGGAGGGAGCCGAGCCTCTGTCAGTTGCGAATCCGATGCTCCAGATGACAATTGCAGAATGAGACCCAAAGTTTCCATGTTTTTACCCATCTGTGATACTTGCTGGCTCTCATGTCAGTCTATGGACTTGCTGTGTCATGCTGCCTCTGGGTTCAGTATAGTTGTTAATTACCAGCTAATTGCAAGCATGATGAGCTTCTTATTTCTGGACTTTCTTTGTTCCCTGGGTGGAACCTTCTGTGCTTTAGGGTCTTTAATTTGCACTTTAGGGTCTTTGATAGGTATTCTTCACCCTTCAGGGGCAGGATGGCAGCCAATGTCTTTACTCCCCTTTCTGTTGTCAGAGCAGTTTAGGTTGGTGTCTTTTGATGCCCTGCACGTACATTCCTCACTCCCATAAAGGGAATTCATCAAGATAGGATTCGGTTCAATAGTACAAGTTTCAGGAGAGATCTGACAGGCTTCCCCGATTCCAACACTACGCTGTGAGCCAGCATCTTCTCCAGTCTTCCCAGTCACCTGTGTTCCCCACAGCCCCTGAGCTGCCCCAAGCTCCCCACAACTCTTCCGCTGCAGGGATGAGGTGCCCCCATCCCCTCTGTCCCTTGGCAAGGGGGGATCAGTGACGGTTTCTCTTCGGTGAGGAACGTCACACCCCGAATAGCAGATGCCAAGGCACCTGTGCTGTGCTGCTGCTCTTGTTCCTCCCACACACACCGTGTGGGGTTTCGGGGGCCGCTGCACAGCAGCAACGAGCAAGGTGAGAGGTGTGCACAGGATATAATGAGAGCTGGGAATTCTGGGTCATGTCAATGTTAGGTAAATACAGCAGCCACATGCAGGGGCCTCCGCCGGCTGACACAGTGAGCCACTGGGACACAGACGCTAAACCCGGCACTCTCTGGGTTAGCCAGCTTTGTTGGACATTAATGGGACAGTTGTACATACATTCCTCAGGACAGAGATTTTATGGGTCATGTTAGTATTATTCTCATCTGAAATGTTCATCCATGCCGTGTCTCATGGGATGCCTAAAGCGTGTGAAAAACCGACCAGAATATTGATTTCCAGGCTCCAAAGTCTGAGACGTTTTCCCCCTGGGACGAAATTCAGCCCTGTCATGAGAAAAAAAGAAATGCCTTCAGTAAACTCAGGCACCAGCTTGCAGGCAAAATGCCTCCAGCTGACTCCCGTATGTGCTGTAGGGACATGTTCACAATTACCCAAGCCAGAAGGGACCATTGTGACCATCTAGTCTGACCTCCTGTATAGCACAGGCCAGAGACCTGCCCAAGGGAATTCCTAGAGCAGAGCTTATAGATCATTTTAACTGAAAATTCAGTTGCCTTGTCCCTGCCCATATCCCCGTGAGAAATTGGAGTCTTATCATCTGCCTCTTTCTCGTAACAGCAATGAATCTTACACTGAGTCTATGGCTGCACTCTGGGTATGGAAAGGTCTAAACGTCCCACCCAGTCTATGCCTAAACAGCTACTCTAACCAGCCTTCCCATCTCCATGCTGCCCCCTCCATCCCCTACAACGGCCCCTTCAGCAGATCCTGTGGGCAGTGGCTACTGTGACAGGACCTGGTGGCACATCGCCAATGAACCTGGGCTCCCAAGGGGCTGGAGAGGGTCCTAGAGCAGTTGTGGAGGCACAAACATGGTGGGTGGGAGGGCCTGGCTATCAGGGGATCACGGAGATCTGTGCATAGCTGAGGGAATCCATGGATGCCGTCTCCCATTCTGTATTCCTCATCTGAGGGAAATTTCCAGGTAGGAGCTGTGTGGAATCTTCCTCCCCCAGCCTGCACCCTGGGTTTGTAATGCAGGAAAGGGGGCTGCTGGGGAGAAATCTGACCCTACATAACTATTATTAGTCTATTTTACTGCATTGCAGCAAGATTACAGCTGTAACAGCATCATCGGTACCTCTCGGCCATCCTCGAGGGAGCCCGGAGACTCCTCTGAGGCGTACGCACAGCGCTGACAGCCTGGATTGCAGGAATAGAGCCTGCGGCAGGGATTGTGCTGCTGTCCAGGTCGGTGGCATCACCGAGTATCCCCTGTGACTGGGCTTCCTGCAGTTTGCCTGACTCCTTCTCCGTTAGGGTGCAGATCTCTGTTGGCAGCCGCTCCTCTTCTCGCAGGCATTGGGTACGTTGCCAGGTTTCTCTGTCTTTAGATCGTTCAAATGCCAAGGGAAGGGTAAAGGCTGTCAGCTGTTTACGTGGGCAGATGTTCTGTGCAACGGCAGCTGACTGCTGGGCTGTGGGTGTGACTCAGTGACAGGGGCTGGAGAGCAGGTAGCACTAGGTAGCTGGGGGACCCTCCACTTCATGTGTCTGTGCTCCATGTGGGATCATTCCAGGTACACAGAAATCTCAGATTCAAAGGCAGCTCGGAGTTTGAAAACCCCAATGCCCCAAGTCAGGGTTTCTCAATGGGTCCCATTTCCAGAGGTGCCGTGTGCTCTGGGCCAGGGAAGAGCCAATGGAATATGAGTCTTTCCCAAAACAACTCAGGTTTATTTGCTTATGGGTATTTCTGTCTTATAGAAACCCCTCACAGTTACAGGTCATCCTGCATCTCTGCCCCCTCTCTGGTCTCTGAATGCCAGATGTCAGCCTCGTCCCTTTCCCTCTCCTGTGGGGGAATCCCACCTTTCTTCCATCCTCAGACTTCACCCTGGGCTACATTGTGGGTCTACTGGGCTTGACCAGCAGGTCAAACTTGTTGTGTGACTTTGCTTCTTCCCTTTGGGAGTCTGTGACCTGAGGTGACCAGCCAGTCTTATTGAACCAAATTATCTTTTAATCTGAACAACAGGAAAAAATGCCTCACATGGGAGAATAAAAGGGTTTTAAATCAACAGTCTGTACGTGACTCTTATCTCAAGCACCCCCCACTCCTTTGGGAGTAAGGAGAATGAGCATCTTCTAACTTCCGCACACTCTATGTGTGTGTGTGTGTGTGTGTGTGTGTGTGTGTAAAGAATTTCACAGAACCAGCTGCACAACCATTGAACTGACTCCTAGCCCTGGCGAAACAAGCTGTGTAACTTGGCTGGAGCCTGGAAATAGGATGGTCTCAGCGTGAAGCTCAGGTGCTCTCTCTTAATCTCCCTGCAGTGAGAGCTGGCTTTTCTTGAGCTGTTGTTTCCCTTCCTGCTTGTTTTCCAGCAGCCTGATATTAAACTAGGACTATATAATACAGTGCACTGACAGTCAGAGAGAGAGAGAGAGAGAGCAATAGATGACTTTCATCTGTGAAATGAAGTTTGATGTCCATAAATACTCAGGCATTTTACATTTGAACATGCTTCCCGCAAACCCTCATCATAGCTGAGTAACAGGTGCTGTGTTACAATTTACTAGAGCAGTGGTTGTACCTGGTGGTTGTACAATGGACTAGACCAGAGCCTGGGGGTCTGCAGACTATATGTACGATTTCCAAAATTATTCGCGCCTGCATTTGAAATTTTGTAGGGGTACGGATATTAAAAAAGGATGAAAACCAGTGTACTAGAAATTGGGATCCCAGGAAATAAATACTGTATATGCTGATCCCAAACCCTGCACCTGTCCCGATAAAGGCTGCAGATTGACAGAGAACCAGCGGAGAACCAGTCAGCGGAGAACCCAGGGATAGAGAAGGTAGCAGCAGCAAAGGATTCTGCAGACTTTTGTTTGCTGACAGGTGATTGAATGAGGGCCAACACGCTGCAATCTTTTCAGTTTCTCAAGAATTCAAGATGACACATGTTAGGTTTTAGATCCCCTTCTAACCTGAAAAATCATCCCTGAAAGAAGTTCGAAGGGGAAAGAATGGGCTGACGTGTGTGCTAAAGTATGATTCTAGAAACGTTATGCCAAAAATTCTCATTGTAATACAATTACTACAAAACAAATTTTCTTTACATGCATGTCTATCAAAAGCCAGCAGCGGAGGTGTTGGAGCAGGAGTAACTGTACTACATAACGGCTTTTGCTTTAGAAAATATTTCAGAGGTATTCCAAATTCTGTTTGCAATGGGTTTGTGCTATTAATTCTTTGTTCAGTGAGCAGTTATATGATTATGTCTCCTGGTAAGAGACCAGAAGCTGCATGTAACAGTGACATTCAAACTTATGCACACAATAATTCTGATACAATTGGGTGAGACATTCCAAAAAGTCATGAAACAAGAGAACAGCGGGTCTATGTTTCAGTTAAGAGTAGAGATGAGGTGCAGTCAAGGGGATTATACTGTGTTTGTATGTAATTTACATCCATCACTAGTTATGTAAACATGTCTGAAGTAACTTGCACTCTCAACTGGATATTCATGCAAAACCAGTTGTAGCAGGGTGTTGCAGTGTCTGCCCTGCTTCTGCTTCTGCTGCATACTGTGTCAAGAGGAATTTCCCCCTGGGAGCAGGTTATCTCACATCTGTCTATTGTACGGCTTCTTCTACCTTCCTTTGAAACTTCTATTCCTAGCCACAGGAAAATGGGCTAAATGCACTACAGGTCTGATCCAATCTGGCATTCCCTATCAGTGGTGTACATGAGAATATAGGAACGGTGACACAGGATCAGACCAATGGCCCATGAAGCCCAGTATCCTGTCTTCCACATGGCCAATGCCAGTTGCTTCAGAGGGAATGAACAGAACAGGTAATCATCATATGTAAATTCAAGAGATCTTTTGGTTGATCTTCCTTGACCTTCTAGAAGACTCTAGACATGCACTGAGAGCAGAATGATGTCTCCTTCAATATTATCTAGTCTCTGTTACTTTTCCTTTCAGGAAGTAAAGTTCAAAACTCCTTGGTCCCACACAGGATACCATGCCAGCTGTCAATGACACTAAATTCCAACCTGCAGTGTTTCTTCTCACCGGAATACCTGGGCTGGAAGACGTCCATGTCTGGATTTCCATCCCCTTCTGCTTAATGTACGTTATTTCCATATTAGGAAATTCATTAATTCTATTCATTATAAAAACAGATCCATCCCTCCATGAGCCCATGTACATTTTCCTTTCCATATTGGCCGTCACAGACGTTGGCTTATCATTATCCACCCTACCAACGACACTGGGCATATACTGGTTTCACTCGAGGGAGATCAGCCACGATGCCTGTTTTGCCCAGCTGTTCTTCATCCACTCGCTTACGTTAATTGAATCCTCTGTGCTCTTGTGCATGGCCTTTGACCGCTTTGTGGCGATCTGTAACCCGCTGAGATATGCTTCCATCTTAACCCCTCCAACAATATCTAAGATGGGACTGGTGTTTCTGCTAAAAGCGGTAACCCTAATATTGCCACTCCCCATTCTTCTGAAACAGCATCGATACTGTAAGGAAAGCATCCTCTCCAATTCCTACTGTCTGCACCAGGAGGTCATGACGATGGCTTGTTCGAATATCAGAGTCAACATCATCTATGGTTTCTTTATAACAGTCTTTACACAGGGGTTGGACTTGCTGCTCATCCTCCTATCCTATGTGATGATCCTAAAATCCGTTTTGAGCATTGCATCTCACGTAGAGCGCCTCAAGGCCCTGAACACCTGCTTCTCCCACGTCTGTGTCGTCCTTCTCTTCTACATACCTGAGATGGCCTTATCTGCTATACATAGATTCGCAAAGAACTCTTCTCCGATACTTCTGATTGTCCTGGGCAACATCTATATGCTGGTCCCACCCCTGATGAACCCAATCGTTTACAGTGTGAAAACACAAGCAATTCGTGTGAGGATAATCAGGGTATTCTACAAGTGAAGGGTCAGTTCATCACCCAGCTCCTGAGAATCAAACCACTGTAACTGGCTTCTTGCTATCCCCAGTCTCCACTGTGCAGGGGGAAGCTCTGGGACAGCTAGAATCCAGCCTAACCAGCTGGGAGGCTGGTCCTGTGGTTTGTGCACTGCTCTGCTGGTCAAGGTCCCAGGTCACACAGGGAGTGTGTGCCAGAGTTTGGAATTTTTTGTGTGTTGCCTAAATCTGGTGCCCTGCCTTATCCACAAGACCCTCCTTCCTTTTCCCAGCCACAGGATAGGAGCACAGAGTCATGACCTAGAATTAAAGTGATGAAAACTCTTCTCCTTTTTGTGCTCCTGTTGCACACAGCTGTGTGTTTTCCTAGTTCAGCCAGAAGATTGGGTTTGATGTTCAAATTGCTGGATGAGTTTCTAAGGACTGTGTGATACAGAAGGTGAGACTAGATAATCACAGTGTTCTCTTCTGGCCTTAACATCTAGGAATAGTTACACCGCAAATGGCATTTATTTCCATTGTCTGATGAGAGTTTATAAACATCTTCCAGTAACTGGAACAACTCTTAAGCAACTTCTCCTCTGTGTTTTAAATCCATTTAGACCTCTCTGAAGAAAGAACCAGGTTTACACCAAAGCTAGGTGAAATTTTTGAGACAGATTGTTAATTTGCTGGAAAATGCAGGTTCAGTTGACCCGAAACGATTCACAAATTTGACTAAATGGTTTTGGCCATTCAGAAAAATGCTCAGAGGTGAAGAAGAAGGTGGTGGGGCCGTCTCTCGTCACCCAGCATAATCTTTAGGTCAGTAAGTAGAGTGCTCATGTGGATTCTGGGAAGGCCCAGATTAAAATCCCCCCTTGACCAAACCTGAAATGGATTCACTAGAAATTCAGAAAAATTTAAGATTTGGTTCGGCCTAATCCAAATCTTTTTCAATTTTTCAGAATTGCCACTGGACCAAAAAATCAGTTAGGGGTGGCACTGGGAGCCCTTTCAGGGGATATAGGCACCCCAACATTTACTTTAGCCCCCCCCGGTAGCCATCCCGCCTGGTTCAAAGGGTGGCATGCACCACTCTCCGGCCAGCTAGCTCTGAATGTTGATGATATGCAGGATTGTCCTTAAGAAAAATGGCTCACTAGGTGAAGGGAGCTTCCCGTACAGTGACCCCTCTCCCTGCAGGCTGGGAGAATGGGGGCAGAACCAGGAGTGGAACTTTGTGCAGCCAGAGGAGATTTCCAGAAGTGGATTTGACCTGGACCCAGGAGCAGCCCCGTGCAGGGAAAGAGGAAGTCTTGCATCATCCTAGCCCAGCCAGGACTAGCAGTTGGAGTCTGAGACAGGGTAGGACCCCCTGCCTGGTCACCCCCTCACCAGAGCTGGGCCCAGTGCTTGTGGGCTACAGGGGCCTTGGGTTGGCTGTGTGTGTATCTGTGTGTGTGTGGTGGGGGGTTGTATGTATAATGCAGAGTGACATACCTCAGGGTACAATCTGGACTCTTTGAATGGCTGTGCCCCCTTCATTCTCCACCTCAGGGTGGCTTTTGCACTGCTTTGCTGATGGACAACACAACCCGCGGGGCTCTGGTCACTCATAGCCCTCAGCATGCAATGTTGCGTGAATGCTCTCCCAGCCCCTCGTGAACTAGACACAGGGCAACACTGACCACTTCTCTGGGCCCAGCCTTGCACCTCAGAAATGTGTATCTTGTACTGCTCAGTGTGTTCACTGTACAAAGCAATCTCATGTAAATCTGTTTTTCCAGCAAAGGGTAATAATTACGTACCAGCTTTGCTGTTTCAAGCAGCCCTTAAGTAGCTGAAAGCGGGATCCAGGGAGGATGGAGCTAGGCTGTTCTCAGTGGTGGCATATGAGAGAAGGAGGAGCAATGGTCTCAAGTTGCAGTGGAGGAGGTCTAGGTTGGACATTAGGAAAAACTTTTTCCCAAGGAGGGTGGTGAAGCACTGGAATGGGTTACTTAGGGAGGTGGTGGAATCTCCATTCTTAGTGGTTTGTAAGGTGTGGCTTGACAAAGCCCTGGCTGGGATGATTTAGTTGGGGTTGGCCCTGTTTGAGCAGGGGTTGGACTAGATACCTCCTGAGGTCCCTTCTGACCCTCATCTTCTAGGATTCTATGAAGACAGGCCTGATTCAGGGGGTGTAACAATGTGTTAAAGGTGGCAAATGAGGACATTTCTTCATGTGCTCATGTATAGGGCATTTCAGCAACCAGCCAGCTGTCCAAGCCACGACCAATTATCGGGATGGATTGTCAATTATTCTGCTTGCTGCTTTTAGCCATTTTCAGGCCTTTGCAGAAACTGAGCATAACTGGGCAAACTGGGGGGAATGGACTAGACAGGTACACGTGAAGTGAGCCTGGAGTGATGTGTTCCCTCTCTCTGAATGAGCTGGGGAAACGTCTGTGAAAAACAGGACGTCTGGATGTATCCGAGAACTGCAGCGATGGGGAAATTATTGCTGGACTTACAGCTTTAGACTTGCTTAACAATTTCTTTGTAGTGACTTGTCTGTAGCTCCTGCTTCTGCCCAGGGATTGATCTGTTTGGTCAGCTGTGTCACATGTTCTTGAGTGACATGTTTCTGGAACTCTTGGGGTATAAGAGGGAGGTAGTGAATCTGAGTCAGCGGATCGCTTCATGGACACATTTGGAAGGGACCCAGGCGCAGACGGAAGAACTGGCCACCCGGAAATCTGTCAGTGATTCACCCAAAGACTGCCCAAAGATTGCTTCAGACTTGTGGGGGAAACTTAGTTTGGGGTACTTTAATCACCTATCGAATTTGTATGTGCTGAAGACTGTGGTAAAAGCTTCCAATGGAATTGCTGGAGACCAGAAGCAAAGCTTTAAATTAAAAGCACGTGGTTTGGATTTGTCTTTTTCAGCTATATAGCAGGCAGAGGTACTGCGTTTCCTTTGGTTTACTTCCTGACACCAACTCGCAGACACTAAAAGTTATGGGTTCGAGGAAACATGGGTAACACTCCTACTGATTATGTCAAGGGTTCCTGAGGTGGTGCACAATGCATCTCTGGTAGGGTTTCCTCTTTCTGTTGTTAGGTGCAGCCTGCAGTCTTCTAAACCCCTGTCAGCAGATCAAAGAGCTTGGCAAAATGTAAGCAGCTTGCCAGCGTCTTACAGCTTTGCCTGAAGAGTTACAAGCGAATAACTATGTCATTTCTTCCTAATCCTTTAATCACTCTCATAGTTCTCCAATGCATCCACATCCTTCTTGAATCGTGGACACCAGAACGGGACACAGGATTCCAGCAATGGCTGTACCACTGCTAAAATACCCACAGTGCTCCTACTTGAGATTACTCTGTCCTGCATCCCAGGATCGCATTAGCCCCTTTGGCCACAGCATCCCACTGGGAGCTCATGTTCACCTGATTATCCACCATGACCCCCCAACATTTTCAGCGTCCCTGCTTCCCAGGAGACAGTCCCCCACCCTGTAAGTGGGCCCTGCATTCTTTCTTCCTAAACGTGGACGTACATTGAGACATATTAAAACACATATAATTCGCTTGCCGCCAGGTCACCAAATGATCCAGATCACTGTATCAGTGTCCTGAACTCTTCATTGTTTACCGCTCTTCAAATTTTTATGTCATGCAAACTTTATCCGGGACGATTTTATATTTTCTTCCAGGTCATTGATGAAAATGTTAAATAGCGCAGGGACAGGAACCGGTCCCTGTGCCAATGTTATGCTTTGGCCTAATTTTGCTTGTTGGGTTTAGTATGCGGGTGATGCTGGTGTCCGGTGCTGTACAAGAAGTCAGACTAGATGATGGGATGGTCCCTTCTGGCCTTAGATTCTATGACACCTCTGGAAACACCCATTCAGTGATGATTTCCTATTGATAGTTACATTTTGAGACCTATCAGTTAGCCAGTTTTTAATGCCTTTAATCTGTGCCGTGTTAGGACTTACAGGGATGAGCACATGCCCAGTTGCCAACAGTTAGGCATCTAGGGACTTTAGGCACTTACAGACTAGGGGGCAGCTGAGCAGAGTTTGGTGAATGGCAATGGCACCTAAATGCTGGGCTTGCGTCCCTCTCGTGACTTCCACGCTTGGTGTTCAAACCCTCGGATGACCACGTGCTCAGAGGAAAGGCAGGATGGAAATGGATGTGCAGTCTCACATATAGATGGCAGGGAGTATCAGCCTCGATGTCCTCATCTGATTCCAATCTGGGGAATTTCTGTATATTCAGCCTTCCTAAATTCCCTCAGCAGTTTCAATGGGATACAGTGTTCTTCTTCTGTAAACTGGTTTGTAGTGTTGCTGTCTGCGTGTTAAGCAGCGGTTACGCTCTGCCCTAGAGGTGGCTGCATTTATGGCTATTAGCACTGTAATAAGGTCAGGGAATTATTCCTATCGTAAATGCAAGCACATGGAGATTCTCTGAGACACACAGTGCTTCGTGCTTCAGCTACTGGATCAAATGAGACGCTGGGGAAGTTTGGGGTCAGATCCTGATCCAAACTGCCCTGCTCAGATTCCAGGCTCACCTAGACGCACAGGAACAAAGCACAGCACTGCTAGCCTGGCATCCTGCCTCTGAGCCCCATCCCTCACGCTAACTGAATGAAGTAACTGAGTCCATGAGCGCCGAAAGAGCACAAATAAAGAATGTCTCTAACCGTCGGCCATGGACTCGGGGGAGGCCCTTTCACAAAGGGTGTGTGAGCTCTTTCTGCTCTGGCCTCTCTATGTAGCGCTATCAGCCAAAGCGACAGCCCAGTTCTTGTTAATCCTCTATGGAGAGAGACTGAATCTTCCCCAGGGAGCCTGGCCTCACAGCATGACCCCGGCACGCCAGGCAGTGCCCTGTCCTCCTTTTACATGGGGAAACTGAGGCACGGAGAAGGTAAGTCACTCCCCCAATGTCTTACAATGACGCAGCATCAGCCCTGGGGGCAGAATGTTGGCCTCTTGCACTCATTGCCCTGTAACCTGACCAGCCTTCCCCCATCGATTATTTACATTCCAGCAGTGCTCAGAAGCACAGTTAGCGGTTGGGCCCCTGTTGTGCAAGGCGCTGTACACACACCGAACCAGAAGACCATTCGCCTAAGAGTTTATAATCTAATACTGCAACACTAGGAATTACAGGCTGTTGAGTGAAAAATACTCAAATTATGGATGCCTCAAAAAGTGGGCTGCCTGCAAGAACCAGGACCTGGATTCGATGAGCCACGAGGGCCCTTTCCCATGTCGCTACATGATGTGATTTTTCCCTCCATTCTCCCTCTCCTTTCTCTCCATCTCTACACTGAATCAGGTTTCAAAGAGAGACAACGCAGCTAACCGGGATTGGCTCCTTTCTCTGGCTTCGCTGTTGCCACCCTATGTGCTTTGCAAGCCTTTGGGAGGGCGGGGAAGAAATGTGACCTGTGAAACACCCCACCCTCCAATGTACTGCTGCGCCTGGTGAGTCTGTCCACCTGATGTCTAGGGGCAAGTGACCAGGCCACGAACTCTGGAAATCAGACTCCCCACTGGTCCACCAGAATGTAGGGGCAAGTTACGTTTCTTTCCCCAGTCTTTGAAGCTGTCTGGCTGCCATGAGGAAAGTGTCACCCACTGTTCAGTGCACATGGTGCATCCCCTGTCCAGTCCACAGAGACTAGGAGTTGGGTTCTCTGGTACATATAAAGCCCTTATCAGAGCTCTAGGAACTTGGGCTCTTGGTGTCTGAGGGCCCTGATTCAATCCCAGGGTCTGGCCAAGGAAGTGGCTGTCCCAGAGGCCTTGCTCTGCTTTCCCTGCACAGAAAGCAAGCCATGCATTCTCCTCACAGATGGGGTGACTTTATTTTACACTAAGGAAAAGCATCAGGGAAAGAACAAACAGAGCCTGCTGGAGGCGGAGCAAGCAGAGCATGAGTTTCACTTTGTAAAACCCTCCATTCTCTCTCCGCCCCAAATCCAAACTCAAATCCCTCCCTGCGCCCCAGTGACTCGCAGTCACAAGGCTACGTCCACTGACCCCCAGTCTCCAGCGCTCACATCTGCCTCAGGCCCTGACGTGCAGCTGCCTGGACCGTTCACTAAGGGCCCCCCTCGCTGGGAAAGGCAGAGTGGGCAGAGGGAAAACACAGCTCTGAGCTGCACTCTGGGTGCACGGCGTGCAAGGCTGCCGTTTGCTGATTCGGAAGCAGAACTGTTCAGATGCATGTCATAGCTCCTACACTGCTCCAAACTGCGGGGGATTTAACTTCAACAAAGTTCCACAGGAAGATGGTAGCAGAACCAGGAACTGGAGCCAGTCTCCAATGTAAGATACCATTTCACCTAACCACCAAACCATCCTTCCCCTGATGAGTTCCCTGAGATTATCTGAGAACAGACCCCACATGCTATATTGCTATCAATGAGCCATCCAGTTCTGTCTGCATCCCCCTCGTACCGCAAGGCAGAGCAGGAATGACTCCTCCTGCTCCTTACACCAGCTCAGCAGAGCCCCATCTTCTGTTCTGGGGCACAGTCTGATGCAGCAGCACCTCTAGCTCAGTGTTTGAAGTAAAGCTCTGGAACTACTAAGAGGGACACAAAGGCTATTTAGTCCCCAGTGGTGGCTACCAGGATGTCTGATGAAGCACATGGGCCCCCAGGGACATGCTGCCATCATGGGATTCCCTAATTATTAACTATTTTTACTTTCTCACGTGTTATTTTTTTCAGTCCTGCCCTAAATGCTTTAGGCACCTGAGGAACACAATGGAAGCCGCTACTCCGGAGACCACACAAGAGCAGCCCTCAGAATTTCCTCACATTTGCTTTTCGGCTACAGGCTAACTAAACACGTGATCTCCCCTTTCTTTTCCTTCCCCATCAGAGCATAAACACTTGCCTTCCACCCGCCACTTTCTGCAGCACAGCCTGTGTCTGGATTCAAAATGGAGGGCAGGCCATTTGTAACAGGAGCCCCTCCCCTGGGTGTGGTTATTATAGTCAGAGGGGGAATGGAGCCCGGGGCCCAAATCTACAGCTCTGAGCACAGCTGAAAGGGGAAGGTTACTTTTGCTTTTGGTTTAGAGAGTAGAGGGAGGAAAGAAGCCAGTTGTTTATAGCTGAGGCTGGGGTTGGTTTTACTCATGGTCTGTTTTCTTCAAGATCAACTTCTGTGTGTGCTGAAGCCAGGGGAAAGGGCTACTTGTCCAAGTCAGCAAAAGAGGAGTTTAGGAGACCCTGATGTTTATTTTTCTCTTGCTTGAAGTCAGTGTAACACTGCGGTTGTCTCCACAGCTTCCCCTTCCTGTGACCCAAGCGGGCAATCCTGGCTCCCAGGGGCAAATATCAGCCGGGGCAAATGAACTCTAAGCAGCATGAATGTCCCTTTATGCAGTTTGCTCTCAGGATGCCCAGTCATACACCTCCTCTTCCCTCTGGCAAGAGCAGCCTAAATAATTCCTCTCCCCCTTTTGTGCCTATACCCCCCAAATACCTATAAGCAGTTCTCACACCCATCCCCCTCCCTTCGTTTTTGATGAGTTCTTTTAATGCTTCCTCACATTGAACCCTCCAAGGGCCTGTTACCCATCACCGTGGGGTACGCTCATTTAGTAGGGTTACTTTCACTGGGGAGGGGTGTTGTGATTCTATTCACCTACTGCTTGTGACACTTGTGTTTTCATATGGAGCTTTACGTCTCCGTTCTGCAAGTCCCCTCCCAATGCAGCTACCCTGCAGGGTCTAAGTTTCCCAGGGCTGGGTTCCTCCATTCTCAGCCTCAAATAAACACCCACATACACACCCACACACTCACAGATTAACAGAGCATGTCTGAGCGGACCAGGTCTATCAGCGCTCTCAAGCTGACTTCTTATATGTCCCTGGACTCCACAGGCTGGGCAGAGCAACACTTTCAAGCTGCCATCCTTATATGCCCCAAGTTCAGCACGTCGCTATCCCAGCTTTCACTGTACAATTATTTTGGTTGTAACTCCCCCTAATGAGCAAACCTCAGAGGACTTTGGGGTGTTACAGGGATCTTCGGCTTAGGTACAAGGAGCATTGCTGCAGAGCAAGACAGGGAAGCCAAGAACATGAAGGAGTAAAGAGCACAGAGAGAGCCTGGCAACCAGCTTGATTATAAAAGTTATTTTATTGCCAGGTCTATAGAGTAATAGCCATACAAGGAGAGACCAATAAACAAAACAGTTACACTATTACACGGTTTCCATTGGTGTATTGAGGAAATCTAGACCAAGTTTGATTATACCTGGAGAGAGAGAGAGAGTGTGTGTGTGTGTGTGTGTGTGTGTGTGAGCGAGAGAGAGAGTTGGGGTCTCACCGCTCAGTGCAGCTTGAACCAGTCAAAGGCTCCCAGGAGACAGGTTGTTCAGCTTAGGATCCGGAGTGCTGGCGACAGGCAGAGCCCCCAACACGATCAGTCAGGAAAAGGTGAAGTCCCAGTGGAAATGAGGTAGCTTTTGGATCCAGGCAGCAGAACAGAGTTTTTAACTTGGGTAGTGGGTTTTGTATGGAAATAGCAATGGTGCAAGGGACAAAACTCGATTTGTTTATGGGTAAACGATGACTCAAGGGAGTAAACCAGAGTCGTTTCGTTTAGTCTAGACATTCGGAAATGATCATTCCTGGCTATGACGATGTTACTTTGAGGGAGCTCACAATGCAATCAGGTTGATTCAGTATTTGGGGATCAATAAGGATCTATGACTAGAATTGGTCTGATAACTGTTGAGCTGGGTGTGTGCAGGTATAGGATCATTAACGTCTGGAGCAGAGATCCCCCATTTTGCCGTGCTTTCCTGCTTCTCTCGTCCCAGAGTTCAGTGTGGTCCCTACCTTGGAATCTCAGTTCTTCATTTTAGATGCTAATGGAGATGCCTCTTTGTCGCATCTTTGAAGCAAATGAGGCTAGGGGAGTTACCTTAATCCTATCATCCTTGTCCAGAGGGGATTAGGTGTGTCTCCCACTGCCTTTTCATTGCTTTTTGTCAGTCTTTCTTCTGATCAGTTTTGGTTCAAGCAGACGCTGGGAGGCGGGATCCTTTGTGAATCACACAGGCTGCGTACAAAGCCTTGCTTCCACAAGAACATAGAGCTGGCAAATAACACACCAGTATCAGGCCTGGGCAGCTGCCTAGGGTGAGGGTGTTTGAATCATAGAAGATAGGGAGGGAAGGGACCTCAGGAGTTAATCTAGTACAACCCGGACTCAAAAAATGGAGATTCCACCATCTCCCTAGATAACCCATTTCAGTGCTTCACCAACCTCCTAGTGAAAAAGATTTTCCTAATATTCAACCTAGACCTCCCCCACTGCAACTTGAGACCGTTGCTCCTTATTCTATCATCTACTACCACTGAGAACAGCCTAGCTCCATCCTCCCCGGAGCCCCCTTTCAGGTAGTTAAAGGCTGCTATCAAATCCCACCTCACTCTTCTCTTCTGTAGACTAAAGAAGCCCAGTTCCCTCAGCCTCTCCTCATGTAATGTGCTCCAGCCCCCTATTAATTTTCAATGCCCTCCAATGGACTCTTTCCAGTTTGTCCACATCCTTCCTGTAGTGGGGGGCCCAAAACTGGACAGAAGACTTCAAATGAGTTGTCACCAGTGCCAAATAGAGGGGAACAATCACTTCCCTCAATCTGCTGGTAGTTCTCCTACTAATGCAACCCAATCATGCTGTTAGCCTTCTTGACAATAAGGGCACACTGTTGACTCATGGCCAGCTTCTTGTCCACTGTAGCCCACAGATCCTTTTCTGCAGAACTGCTGCCTAGCCAGTCAGTCCCCAGTCCGTAGCTGTGCATGGGATTCTTCCACTCTAAGTGCAGGATTCTGCACTTGTCCTTGTTTAATCTCATCAGATTTCTTTTGGCCCAATCCTCCAATCTGTCTAGGTCACTCTGTATCCTATCTCTGCCCTCCAGCATATCTATGACTCTCCCCAACTTAGCATCATCTGCAAACTACCTGAGGGTACAATGCACCCCATCCTCCAGCTCATTAATAAAGATGCTGCACAAAACTGGCCGCATGACTGACCCCTGGGACACTGCCCTTTGTGACTGGCTGCCAACTAGACATTGAGCCCTTGATCACTACCCGTTGAGCAGAATGATCTAGTCAGCTTTCCATCCATGTTATAGTCCATTCCTCTAACCCATACTTCTTTAACTTGCTGGCAAGTATACTGTGGGAGACCCAGGGCTCAAGCATAATTTTTCTTGGCCCAGTACAAAGTTGTGGCACAGGCCCCCTCCCACACACATACCACAATCCCTCATCCATACAATCTCATGAGCCGTGAACATTCTTTTCCTCATGGCAATGGGAGTTGCAGCCTGGGACAGGCCCCCCAGGGCCTCTGGGCCCTAGAAAACTATAGCCTTTCCCTCCCCCACCCAAATGGGGGCCCTGGGAGACCGTATCAAAAGCTTTGCTAAAGTAAAGATGTATAATGTCCACCACTTTCTCCACATCCACAGAGCCAGTCATTTCACCATAGAAGTCGTTCAGGTTGATCAGGCATTACCTGACCTTGGTGATTCCATGCTGACTGTTTCTGATGATCTCCCTCTCATACAAGTCCTCAAAATTGATTCCTTGAGTATATGCTCTTTGATTTTTCCAGGGATTGAGGTGATGCTGCCTGGTCTGTAGTTCCCTGGATTCTCCTGTTTTTTGAAGATGGGCAACATATGAGCCTTTTTCCAATTGTCCAGGAACTCCCCCAATTATCACAAGTTTTCAGAGATAATGGCAAATGGCTTTGCAATCACATCAGCCAACTCCCACAGCACTCGGAGGTGTTTTCTTTGTTGGATAATTTGGAAGGCCAAAAAAGAATTTGAAGAACTGTTACCCAAAGGCTCAAAAAATAAAAATCCTGCCAAAAAACATTGGGGAAAGTGGATGATCAAGATGCTAAAAGAGTACTCACGGAAGATAAGACTGTTGAGGAGAAGCTAAATGAATTCTCTGCTTCGGTGTTCATGGCTGAGTACCTGATGAAGATTCCCAAACCTGAGCCATTCTTTTTAGGTGACAAATCTGAGGAACTGTCCCACAATGAGTTGTTCTTAGAGGAGGTATTGAAACAAATATATACGTTAAACAGTAATAAATCACCAGGACCAGATGGGATTCACTCAAGAGTTCTGAAGGAATTTAAATATGAAATTCCAGAACTACTAACTGTGGTATGTAACCTATCATTTAAATGAGCTTTTGTACCAGATGACTGGAAGATACCTGATGTGACACCAATTATTTAAAAAAACTCCAGAGACAATCCTGGCAATTACAGGCGAGTAAGCCAAACTTCAGTACAAAGCAAATTGGCTGAAAAAATAGTAAAGAAAAGAATCACTAGCAACATAAATTAACATGATTTGTTGGGCAAGAGCCAAGATGGTTTTTCTAAAGGGAAATCATGGCACACCAACCTATTAGAATTCTTTGATGGGTTTTACGACATGCAGACAAGGATAATCCAGTGGATAGAGTGTACTTAGATTTTCAGAAAGCCTTTGACAAGATCTCTCACCAATGGCTCTTAAGCAAAGTAAGCAGTCATGAAATAGGAGGGAAGGTCCTCTTCTGGATCAGTAACTGGTTAAAAGATAGGAATAAATGGCCGTTTTGAGAATGGATAGAGATATAAATAGTTGTGTCCCCCAGGGATCTGTACTAGGAGCAGTACTGTTCAGTATATTCATAAATGATCTGGAAAAAGGGATAAACAGTGAGGTAGCAAAATTTGCAAATCATGCGAAACTACTCACAATAGTTAACTCCAAAGCAGACTGCTAAGAGTTACAAAGGGATCCCACAAAACTGGGTGACTGGGCAACAAAATGGCAGATGAAATTCAATGTTGATAAATGCCAAGAAATACACATTGGAAAAGAGAATCCCAACTACACAAATGAAATGATGGCATCTAAATTAGCCGTTAACATTCAAGAAAGAGATCTTGGAGTCATTGTGGATAGTTCTCTGAAAACAGCAACTCAGTGTGCAGTGGCAACCAAAAAAGCTCACAGACTGTTGGGTATCACTAGGAAAGGGATAGATAGTAAGACATAAAATATTGTATTGTCTTTTTATAAATCCAGGGTACGCCCACATCTTGAATCCTGCGAGCAGATCTGGTCGCCTCATCTCAAAATGATATATTGCAATTGGAAAAGGTACTGAAAAAGGCAACTAAAAGATTAGGGATATGAAACTGCTTCCACATGAACAGAAATGAATGAGAACTAGGGGTCACCATATAAAATTAATAGGCAGCAGGCTAAAGACAAACAAAAGACAACACTTCTTCACACAAGGCAGAGCCAACCTGTGGAAATTGTTGACCAAAACCATAATGGGGGTTCAAAAAAGAACTAGGTAAGTCCATGGAGGAGAGGTCCATCAATGGCTATTAGCCAAGATGGACAGTGAGGCAATCCCCATGCTCTGGGGTTCCTCAAGCTCTGGCTGTCAAAAGCTGGGAGTGGATGAAATTTTGACCTAAATAAAAAAGTTTCCCTTCATCCATTTTTGGGGGTGGGTTGTCACAGAAAACGGATCATTTTTCACTGAAAACTTCATTGCCATGGCGCCCCCCAGCTGCAGCTGCCTGGATCCCGAAGGGAAATCGGAGCCTTTACATCTGCCTTTTCTTCGTAGTAGCAATGAAGGTTGCACTGATTTGAGTCTATGGCTGCACTCTGGGTATGGAAAGGTCTAAATCTCTCTCCCAGACTCTGGCTGGGGTTTTTTGCATCACCATCTACGCTAACCAGCCTTCCACTCTCTGTGCAGTCCTCTCTGCCTTTTACAATGGCCCCTTCAGCTGATCCTGTGGGCAGCGGCTACTGTGACAGGCCCCAGTAACACATCGAAGATGAACCTGTTCTCCCAGGGAGCTGGAGAGGATCCTAGAGCAGTTGTGGAGGCACAGACATTATGGGTGGGAGGGCCTGGCTATCAGAGGGATCACTGAGATCTGTGCATAGCTTTGGGAATCCATGGAATCTGGGTCCCCCGCTTTATTCCTCAGGGAGAAGAAGGCAAGAAGCCTGGGAAACAAGCAGGAAGAACTTGAAGTCTTGGCACAGTCAAGAAACTACGACATGATTGGAATAACTGAGACTTGGTGGAATAACTCTCACGATTGGAGCGCTGTCATGGATGGGTATAAACTGTTCAGGAAGGACAGGCAGGGGCGAAAGGGGGAGGAGTTGCACTGTATGTAAGAGAGCACTATGACTGCTCTGAGCTCCAGTATGAAACTGGAGATAAGTCAGTTGAGTGTCTCTGGGTTAAGCTTAGAAGCAAGAACAATAAGCGTGATGTCCTGGTGGGTGTCTGTTACAGACCACCAGACCAGGAGGATGAGGTGGATGAGGCTTTCTTTGCTCAACTAGGGAAAGTTTCCAGTTCACAGGGCCTGATTCTCATGGGAGACTTCAATCACCCTGACATCTGCTGGGAGAGCAATACAGCAGAGCACAAACAATCCAGGAAGTTTTTGGAGAGTGTTGCAGACAATTTCCTGGTGCAAGTGCTGGAGCAACCAACTAGGGGCCGTGCTTTTCTTGACCTGCTGCTCACAAACAGGGAAGATTTGGTAGGGGAAGTAGAAGTGGGTGGCAACCTAGGCAGCAGTGACCATGAGATGGTCGAGTTCAGGATCCTGACGAAAGGAAGGAAGGAGAGCAGCAGGATACGGACCATGGACTTCAGAAAAGCGGACTTTGACTCCCTCAGGGAACTGATGAGCAGGATTCCCTGGGAGGCTAATATGAGGGGGAAAGGAACCCAAGAGAGCTGGCTGTTTTTTAAAGAGACCTTATTGAGGGCACAAGAGCAAACCATCCCGATGTGCGGAAAGAATAGCAAATATGGTAGGCGTCCAGCTTGGCTTAACAAAGATGTCCTTGGCGAACTTAAACGCAAAAAAGAAGCTTACAAGAAGTGGAAGCTTGGTCAGGTGACTAGGGAGGATTATATAAACACTGCTCGAATGTGCAGGAATGAAATCAGGAAGGCCAAAGCGCAATTGGAGTTGCAGCTAGCAAGGGACGTGAAGGGGAACAAGAAGGGTTTCTACAGGCATGTTGCCAACAAGAGGAAGATTCGGGAAAGAGTGGGCCCCTTAAAGAATGAGGGGGACGACCTAGTGACGGAGGATGTGGAGAAAGCTGAGGTACTCAATGCCTTTTTTGCCTCTGTCTTCACAGACAAGATCAGCTCCCAGACTGCTGTACTGGGTGGCACAGAATGGGAAGGAGGCAAACATCCCACAGTGCTGAAGGAACGGGTCCAAGACTATTTAGAAGGATTGGACATACACAAGTCCATGGGGCCGGATGCAATGCACCCAAGGGTGCTGAGGGAGTTGGCTGAGGTGATTTCAGAGCCATTGGCTATTATCTTTGAAAGCTCGTGGCAACAGGGGGAGGTCCCTGAGGACTGGAAAAAAGCAAATATAGTGCCCATCTTCAAAAAAGGGAGGAAAGAGGATCCAGGGAACTACAGACCGGTCAGCCTCACCTCAATCCCTGGAAAAATCATGGAGCAGGTCCTTAAGGAATCCATTTTAAGGCACTTGGAGGAGAGGAAGGTGATCAGGAACAGTCAACACGGATTCACCAAGGGAAAGTCATGCCTGACCAACCTGATTGCTTTCTATGATGAGGTGACTGGCTCTGTGGATGTAGGGAAGGCGGTGGATGTGATATACCTTGACTTTAGCAAAGCTTTTGATACTGTCTCGCACAGTATTCTTATCAGCAAGTTAAAGAAGTATGGGTTGGATGAATGGACTATAAAATGGATAGAGAACTGGCTAGAGCATAGGGCTCAACGTGTAGTGATCAATGGTTCCATGTCTAGCTGGCAACCGGTCACAAGTGGAGTTCCCCAGGGGTCTGTCCTGGGGCCGGTTTTGTTCAACATCTTCATTAATGATCTGGAGGATGGGGTAGATTGCACCCTCAGCAAGTTTGCGGACGACACTAAGCTGGGGGGAGTGGTAGATACCCTGGAGGGTAGGGATAGGATACAGAGTGACCTAAACAAACTGGAGGATTGGGCCAAAAGAAATCTAATGAGGTTCAACAAGGACAAGTGCAGAGTCCTCCACTTAGGAAGGAAGAATCCCATGCACAGCTATAGACTGCGGACCGACGAGCTGGGCAGCAGCTCTGCAGAAAAGGACCTGGGGGTAACGGTGGATAAAAAGCTGGATATGAGTCAGCAGTGTGCCCTGGTTGTCAAGAAGGCTAATGGAATATTGGGCTGCATTAGGAGGGGCATTGCCAGCAGGTCACGGGAAGTGATTATTCCCCTCTATTCGGCATTGGTGAGGCCGCATTTAGAATACTGTGTCCAGTTTTGGGCCCCCCACTACAAAAAAGATGTGGACAATTTGGAGAGAGTGCAGCGGAGGGCAACCAAAATGATTAGGGGGCTGGAGCACAGGACTTATGAGGAGAGGCTGAGGGAACTGGGCTTGTTTAGTCTGCAAAAGAGAAGAGTGAGGGGGGATTTGATAGCAGCTTTTAACTACCTGAAAGGGGGTTCCAGGGAGGATGGGGCTAGGCTGTTCTCGGTGGTGGCAGATGACAGAACAAGGAGCAACGGTCTCAAGTTGCAGGGGGGGAGGTCTAGGTTGGACATTAGGAAAACGTTTTTTACTAGGAGGGTGGTGAAGCACTGGAATGGGTTACCTAGGGAGGTGGTGGAATCTCCATCCTTACAGGTTTTTAAGCTGAGGCTTGACAAAGCCCTGGTTGGGATGATATAGCTGAGGTTAGTCCTGCTTTGAGCAGGGGGTTGGACTAGATGACCTCCTGAGGTCCCTTCCAACTCTATGATTCTATGATTCTATGAGAAGGGAAGGGACCTGCACTACTGGAACAATTTGAGGGAAATTTCCAGGTAGGAGCTGTGTGGAATCTTCCTCCCCCAGCCTGCACCCTGTGTTTGTACTGCAGGAAAGGGGGCTGCCAGGGAGAAATCTGACCCTACCTAACTATTATTAGTCTATTTTACTGCTGTGATGGGGTGGCCTTCGTGCTCCTGTGGGCCGAGCGCTTTTTCACTGTGGTAGGCACAAAATGGCCGCCCGGGACTCCCACCAGTTTCAAGATGGCGGTCGTCTTTCTTCGGACCAGTCTTCCCTCAGGCCTTCGCAGGCCGAGTAGTGCCCTTGGGACCTTGGGTTCTAAGGTTTGGGGTAGGGGGTGTCCGAGCCCGCCCTCTCCTTCGGACACCAGCCCAGAGACCCTGGCTGACAGCAGAGGCTGGCTGCTGCTCTAAGGAAATGCGTATGTCTTTTCTCTGAACTGCTTCCCTACCCTGGACCCCGTCGGGGCTAAGTGGCCACTCCACCGGGGAAGCCCCCCTGCTTTCCTCTGGCTTCTGCCACTCACTGTTCTCCTTCTCCAAACTCCAAGAGCACCCTGCCTGGCTGGCAGGGAGCTCATATCTGCTCCCAGGCAGTGCTTAACGGGTCTCAGCTGGCTCTGGCCTCAGCTGACCCTAATTGGTCCCAGCTGGCTCTGGCCTCAGCTGACCCTAATTAGCCTGGAGGGAGCCTTGGGCAGCTGCTAGGGGAACAGGGCCTTGATCATTCTTGGGCTAACGTAGCGCCCTTCTACCACCCTCTGGTAGCCCCTGTCACACTGCATTGCAGCAAGATTACATCTGTAAAAGCATCATCGGTACCACTCGGTTGCCCTCGAGGGAGCCCTGTGACTTCTCTGAGCCGTACGCACAGCACTGACAGCC
The DNA here is from genome assembly GCF_026122565.2 of Emydura macquarii macquarii. Lineage (NCBI taxonomy): Eukaryota > Metazoa > Chordata > Testudines > Chelidae > Emydura > Emydura macquarii. The sequence continues at coordinate 230,592 of NW_027131506.1, forward strand.
TGGATTGTAGGAACAGAGCCTGCAGTAGGGCTTGTGCTGCTGTCCAGTGTGGTGGTATCACTGAGCATGCCCTGTGATTGGGCTTCCTGCAGTTTGCCATTGGCCATGACGCAGTTAAAGCTGGCACACACTGAACCAATCAGCTGAGGGTCCCAGTTGGCCAAGTGGCCCCCAAGGAAATGGGCAAACATACTTCATAAGGACAGTTGCAGCCTGTCTGAGCAGACACTGCCTGCTGCCCGTGCAAGCTCTGCGCTGACTCCTTCTCCATTAGGGTGCCGACCTCTGCTGGGAGCTGCTCCCCTTCTCGCAGGCATTGGGTACGTTGGCAGGTTTCTGTGTCTTTAAATCTTTTCAAACACCAAGGGAAAGGGAAAGGCTGCCAGCTGTTGAGATGGACAGAAGTTCTGTGCAGCAGCAGGTGACCATCCTGGGGTGCGGGTGTGACAGATAGATTATATATCACAGCTAAGGCAGATTCATGAAGAAATCTTCTCCGATATTTCCAATTGACCTGAGAAACGTCTATATGCTGGTCCCACACTGATGAACCCAATCGTTTGCAGCATGAAAACACAACCAATTTGTGTGAGGATAATCAGGGTATTCATCAAGTGAAGGGTCAGTTCCTCACCCAACTCCAGAGAATCAAACCCCTGTTACTGGCTTCTTGCTATCCCCACTGTCTACAGCGCAGAGGGCAGCTCTGGTTAGTGAGAATCCAGCCGGTTCTATGGTTTGGGCTCTGCTCTGCAGGTCAATGTTGCAGGTCACACAGAGAGTCTGTGCCAGAGTTTGGAATTTTATGTATGTTGCCTAAAGCCTGGTGCTCTGCATTACCACCCTCCCTTCTTTTTGCAGCCACAAGATGGTGGCAGAATGTCACAACCTGGAATTACAAGAGATCCAAACTCTTCTGTTGTTTCTGCTCCTGTAGCACACAGCTGTGTTTGTTCTTGTCACACGTGAGAACATCCAGTACTTTTGTTGAATCCTCAAAATCTCCTAAGCAACAGAAGCTTGTGGCCGGGATTTACACAAGTTCATTGTGCATAGTTAAAATAAAATACTAAATGATCAAGCTCACTCAAGTCTCATGGATTCTAGGTTTAGAGCAGAATTTATTATTATTTTTCAGTCTTTGCTAGGGCTGAAATTCTGCCTGGGGATGATAAGTGCACAAAGCAAGACATGATCCCTGGGCACTTACAGGCTAAAATAGGAAATTGGATCTGGAACCAGGTGCATTTTTCAGCAGAAAAGCCATGCCGCAGCTTATGGGCTTGGACTTGGCTAGGACCCAGCAGTTGGCTATAAAGAGATCCTTCACCCAGTTTTAATAATAAAACCTCGCTCTGATAGACCAATTACGATTGATAAATTAAACAGTAATATGTGTGCATGGGACATTATGGTATTTACCCAAGTGTTCTGAAGGAACGCAAATGTGAAATTGCAGAACTACTAACTGCTTCTGTACCGGATGACTGCGGATAGCTATTGTGATGCCCATTTTTAAAGTATGCTCCATAGGCGATCCCAGCAATTATAGGCCAGTAAGCCTAACTTGGGTACCAGGCAAAACTGGTTTAAACTATGATACTAAATTATCAGACATATCGATAGACACGATTTGTTGGGGAAGAGTCAACATTGTTTTTGTAAAGTGAAATCATGTCTCACCGATCTACTAGAATTCTTCAAGGGGGTCAACAAGCACTTGGAAAAGAATGATCCAGTGTATTTAGATTTATGTAGTGTATTTAGATTTTCAGAAAGCCTTTCAGACCAAAGGGTCTGAAGCAAATTAAGCTGTACAGGGATAAGAGGGAAGGTCCTTTCCTGGAACAATTACTGGATAAAATACAGGAAACAAAGGGTAGGAATAAATAGCCAGTTTTCAGACTGGAGACGGATAAATACTGGTGTCCACCAAGGTCTATACTGGGACCAAGCCTGTTCAACAAATTCATAAATGATCCTGGAAAAGGAGTAAACAGGTGCAAAAATCTGCAGATGATACAAAATACTCAAGATAATTAAATTGAATAGTTACAAAGTGATCTCACAAATCTGGGGAACAAATCTGAGCAACTGGGCAACAAAATGGCAGATAACATTCAATGTGATGAATGCAAAGTAATGCACATTGGAAAACATAATCTCAACTATACATATAAAATGATAGGGTCCAAATTAGCTGTTACCACTCCAGAAAGAGATATTGGAGTCTTTGTGGATAGTTCTCTGAAAATACCCACTCACTGTGTAGCGGCAGTCAAAAAAGTTAAAGAATGTTCAAAACCATGAGGAAAAGGATAGATAAGACAGAAAATATCCTAATGCCGCTGTTTAATTCCATGGTTTGCCCACATCTTGAACACTGTGTAGAGTTCTGGTCACCCATCTCAAAAAACGATATATTTGAAATAGAAATAGAACAGAGAAGGGTGAGAAAAATGATTAGGGGGATGGAACGGCTTTCATATAAGAAGAGATTAATAAGACTGGGAGCTTTCAGCTTGGAAAAGAGATGATTAAGTGGGGTTATGATACAGATCTATAAAATCATGACTGGTGTGGAGAAGGCAAATAAGGAAGTGTTATTTACCCCTTCACATAACACAAGAGACAGGGGTCATCCAATGAACTTAATGGGAAGCAGGATTTTTTTTTTAAAGGGAAGATCTTTTTCACACACTGGGCAGGCAGCCTGTGGATTTCATTGCCAGGGAATTTTCTGAAGGTCAAAAGTATAACTGGGTCCAGAAAAGAATGACACAGGCCAACGGAGGACAGGTCCATCGATGGCTATCAGCCAAGCTAGTCATGGAGGCAGCCCCATGCTCTGGGTGTCTCTAAACTTCTGAGTGCCCGAAGCTGGGTCTAGGAGACAGGGGATGGATCACTCGCTAAATTGCCCTGTTCTGTTCACTCCCTCTGAAGCATTTGGCACCGGCCACTGTCAGCAGACAGGACATTGGGCTCCATAGACCATTGGTCTCACCCAATATGGCCGTTCTTGTATTCTTAGATTGTTCCACAGACAGGCCATTTCCAGAGGCTCCCTCTGCCATAGGGCCACCATACCCACCCCAGCAGAGGTCCCAGGGCAGCTCAGTATGGGAGGCCAATGGGGGGCTGGTGCTGACACCTAGGGATCTGGTAACACGAGTGACAGAGGCTCATCCTAAGAGCTAGAGCTGCGATGGAAAACAGAGGATTTTCACCCCCGACAAATTTTTCATCCACACTAAAATGTTTCCTTTTCCTCCATTTTTGTGGGTTGATTTTCTTAGAAAACTGATCATTTTTCACTGACAACTCAGTTGCCGTGTGGCCATGTGTGTATCTGCCACGTGGCAAATGACAGGAAGAAGAAAGGAGAACTGAAGAATGTGGACCCTGGATTTCAGAAAAGCAGACTTTGACTGCCTAAGTGAGCTGGTGGGCGGGATCCACTGGGAGGCCAGTGTGAGGTGGAAAGGAGTCCAAGAGAGCTGGCTGTATTTTAAAGCAACATTAGTAAGGGTACAGGAGCATCCTGATATGCAGAAATAATAGCAAATGTGGCAGGTGAACAGCTTGGCTTAACAAAGGAAGCTTACAAGATGTGGAAGCTTGGTAGATGTCTAGAGAGGAGTATAAAAATACTGGTTGAACATGCACTTAGGATAGAAGAATCCCATGCACTGCTATAGACTGGGGACTGAATGGCTAGGTAGTAATTCTGCATAAAACCCCATGGGGTTTACAGTGGACAGGAAGCTGGATATGAGTCAACAGTGTGCCCTTTTTGCCAAGAAGGCTAATGGCATATTTAGCTGCATTCGTAGGAGCATTGCCAGCAGATCGAGGGAAGTGATTATTCCCCTCTATTCGGCACTGGGGAGGCCACATTTGCAGTAATGTGTCTAGGTTTGGGCCCTGCGCTACAGGAAGGATGTGGACAAATTGGAGAGAGTCCAACAGAGGGCAACAAATATTATTAGGGGTGTAAGCGGGCGGCACCGCCCAGCTGCGGCGTCACAACACTTCCTTGGTCCCAGGCTCCGAGGAAGGCCACAGCGCCTCTGCTAAGGAGAATTACCAGTCTGTTAGGAATCTGTAGCCCCCGGCCTTCCCACCAGTGAGCTGTTAAAGTGGTCTATTGCCCCGGCCCTTAGGCAGGGCAGGCAAACAAGCAGTGGGTCCGCTATCAGTAGCAGTAAAGGAGAGCATGTTCTCCCAGGATGGCTAGGGAAGGGGAGAAGGGGAACAGAGGCCCACCCATCTCCACTGCGTCCCAGCCCAGGGCCCTAGCAGTGGAAAAGGCGTTTGCCACTGAGTCGGCGGGGCTCCCGCCACAACATGCTGATGGAGTTCTTTCCCCTGACTCAGCCACTGTCTATGACTGTCCCTGGGCCACTTCCTCCGCCTGGTCCCCCGGTACCTGTGCCCATGTATCTCCCTCTGGGTCACTGGGGAAGGTGGTGAGCAGGCGTCCAGCGAGTCCATCACCATCGACCGGCGGCAGGTCCAGAAATGTCTGAGGGTCGTCAGCAAGCAGTAGCTCCTCCAGGTTGCAGGAGCCCAGAGGTTCCTCCGGTCTGGTAGGAGCAGTCCACACTGGTGGGTCCTCCATGCCAGGCAGCTCCTCCAGGTCAGGTCCAGCCTCAGAGGGTTTCTCCCATCCAGCAGGCAGGGGTAGCTCCTCCCAGCTACTAGGTTCCGGTGGCCTTTCCGTGTCTCAAGGGTCCAGCAGCCCTCTCCAGTCCTCCGGTCTCAGCGACCCTACCCAGTCAACCAGGTCAGGCAGCCCCCTCCAGTCACTCGGGCCTGGCAAGTCCGGCCAGGCTTCAGGCCTGTGGTCAGCGGGTCGTCCACGCCACACAGCGGCAGGGACTGGGTCAGGCCTAGGCTGCAGTCTCCAGGAAGGCACGTCTGCCTCCAGCAGCAGCTTCCTCCCAACTCAGCTGCTGAGCCTGTCTTTTATACTTCCTGCCCTGGGCCTGGCTCCACCCCTCTGTTTCCAGGTGGCTGGTCCTGCAGGGCCTGGTTCTGTCCAGCAGGGGCAGATCAACTCTTCCTTGGACCCAGGTTCCAAGGGGGCTGGAGCACATGACTTATGATACGAGCCTGAGGGAACTGGGCTTGCTTAGTCTCTGAAGAATGAGGGGGGATTTGATATCAGCCTTTAACTACCTGAAAGGAAAGTTCTAGGGAGGATGGAGCTAGGCTGTTCTCAGTGGTGGCAGATGACAGAACAAGGAGCAATGGGCTCCAATTGCAGTGGGGGAGGTCTAGGTTGGTTATCAGGAAAAACATTTTCACTAGGAGTTTGGTGAAGCACTGAAATGGGTTACCAAGGGAGGTGATGGAATCTCCAGCCTTAGAGGTTTTTAAGGTGTAGCTTGACAAAGCCCTTGTGCCAGCTTGCTTATCTGATACATTGTACGAACATTCCAAAATCCTAACCTTGTCTTTGTTTTGGTGTTCAAGACCTCTATCTTCCTGTCAGTGGCTCCATTCATACAAGTCCCTTGAGGAGACCCTAAAGGCCCATCACACCTGTTCGTGGAAATTTTCTTTGTTGCTGTTTCTGTAACCCCAAGTGTTTTCTAGGACAGGGTGGTTAGCCCTGTGCCAAACCCCCAACCTGGAGGACCAGGGACCACACTTCGTCTGGTCTCTACCCTTCGACCTGTCTGGCATGGGAGACCCTACCAGGAGCACAAAGCTTCGATAGTGTAGACAGAGACAGATTATGGCAGATTCTGAGGGCCTATGGAATACCGCATCACATGGTGGAGCTCATTAGGAGCTTCTACAAAAACTACAGCTGCTGTGTCGGAGGAAGCGACATATGGTTTGAAGTTAAGACCGGAGTTCGTCAAGGCTGCGTAATGTCGCCACTGCTTTTCAATCTTGTCATTGACTGGGTGATGCGACGCACGACTGAGGAGGGGCATACCGGCATTAGATGGACGCTCTTCTCCACACTTGAAGATCTGGATTTTGCCGATGACTTGGCACTTCTTTCTCACACTCATCGGCATATGCAAGACAAAACAGACAAATTAAACCAGTACAGTTCACAAGTTGGCCTTAAGATAAACCAGAAGAAGTCAGAAGTCATGATCTTGAACACTACAACACAAACCCCCATCAAGATCAATAACAACGATCTTCCCTTTACTGACAGATTTGTATACTTGGGCAGTGTCATCACCCCAGATGGCGGAGGTAAGCAAGACATTCAGAATAGACTGAGTAAAGCACGGAATGCCTTCATCAGTATGAACAACATCTGGAAATCCTCAAAGTACAGCGTGCGCACCATGCTGAAACTATACAACAGTTGTGTTCTCCCAGTGCTTCTCTATGGAGCAGAATGCTGGTGCATGACACAACGGGATCTTACTAAGCTGTCCACATTCCACACCAAGAATCTCAGAAGAATAATCAGGATATTTTGGCCAAATAAAATTTCCAACGAAGATCTACTGTCTCAGTGCAAACAAGAAGACAGGGCCACTATAATTATGAAAAGATGCTGGCGATGGATAGGTCATGTGCTATGAAGAGAGGACGGATCCATTATCAAAATTGCACTCCACTGGAAACCAGACAGGAAGAGAAAGAGAGGAAGACCAAAGACAACCTGGCGCCGAACGGTAGAACAAGAATTAAAAGACCATCACCACACCTGGGGAACAATAGGCGCTCTGGCCCGAGACCGGCAGAAGTGGAAGGACTTTGTTGCTGCCCTATGCGCCACTGGTGTCACAGGCATTTGATTGATTGATTGACAAAGCCCTGACTGGTATGATTTAATTGGCTGTAGTCCTGCTTTGAGCTGGGGGTTGGACTAGATAACCTCTGAAGTTTATAAGAGTAGCCCACTTGCATGCAGTTATAACCTTTACCCTAAATGAGTCAGGAGGCATCTAGACAGGGGGCCTCAGTTTATACCCCGAGTAAACTTCATAGGTACACCACAAACAAACCACAAGAAATGGCCAGAAATAACAAAGGTGAGATGAGCGAACCATCTGGAAAGAATATGGATAGGTCATTAGTACACACGAACCTGCCAGCCTATAGAATACATGTGCCCTCATTATTTGTAGGTGAAGAAGGCACCTTTGGACTTAGAAGGAAAACCGATATTGTTCAGTGTATAAAAGGGGCAAACCACATTAATCAGTGCTTGGTGCTTGTGTGGGTGCTTGTGCTTTCTTCTAGTAAAAATACGACCAATAGAATATTTACCAATAGGATAGATATCTTTCTTTTGCCAGGATAGTTTCTTCTTAGTTTATACTTAGTATTATTCGTAGTCTAAGTCTTAGCTTTATAGCTCTCAGCTCCCTATCACTGCCTAGCTCTCACCTCCCAATCAAGTGTGGAGAAGCTGGACATCTCTCTACCAGGTCATCAAGGAAAGATGCTATCTCAATAAAAGTCTGTAAAACTACACATATTGGTTGTGAGCATTCCTGTTGTGCACCCCGGGGGTCCCTGTAAAAGTCTGTATAGCCTGACGTCGGGACTAGAACCTCATTGTCTTCTGATCAGATTCTTTGGTGAGCCTATAACTGCACTTACATTACTAAACACCCAAAATGAGGCAACACCTGCCGGGATAACATCCAACGTGAATCTTCCATGATTCTATGATTCGATGCTCAGCTGCAGCTGCCTGGGTCCCAAAGAGAAATTGGAAACTTTTTGTCTGCCTCTGCCATGTAACAGCAATGAAGGTCGCACTGACTGAGTCTATGGCTGCACTCTGGTATGGAAGGTCTAAACTTTCCACCCAGTCTGTGGCTGGAGTTTTGTGCCTCACCATCTACTCTAACCAGCCTTCCCTTCTCAGTCCAACTCCCTCCATCCTCTAAAACGACCCCTTCAGCAGATCCTGTGGACAGTGGCTTGTGTGACAGGCCCTTCTAGGACATCTCTGATGAACCTGTGCTCCCAGGGAGCTGGAGAGGGTCCTAGACTGGTCCCAGTACAGACCGTGGGGGACACCACTATTTACCTCTCTTCATTCTTAAAACTGGCCATTTATTCCTATGCTTTGTTTCTTATCTTTTAACCAGATACTGACCAGGAAAGGACCTTCCGTCTTATTCCATGACAGTTTGGTTTCCTTAAGAGCCTTTGGTGATGGAACTTGTGAAAGGCTTTCTGAAAATCTAAATACATTATATCCACTGGATCAACCTTCTCCACATGCTTGTTGAGCATCTCCAAAGAATTCTAGTAGGTTGGTGAAGCATGATTTCCCTTTACAAAAAATATGTTGACTCTTCCCCAATAAATCATTTTTATTGATATGTCTGATAATCCTTTACTATAGTTTCAACCAGTGTGCCTGGTACTGAAGTTAGGCTTACTGGTCTGTAATTGCTGTGCTATATAAGAGCTAGGCTTTATTATTAAGCCCTGGGAGACAGATCCCTGTATAGGCAACTGCTAGGTCCCATCATACTGCAGCCTCATCCACATGGGGCATGGCTCTGGTACTGCTAAATGTATCAGATACCAGATCCAATTGCCTATTTTAGCCTGTAAGTGCACAGGGATCATGTACTGTTTTGTGCACTTCACATCCTCAGGCATGCTTCTGGTCATGGCAAAGACTGAAAAATAATAATAAATTCTGCTCTAAACCCGAACCCAAGACAATCGACTGAGCTTGATCTTTTAGAATTTTATTTAAATGATGCATAATTAACTCGTGGAAATCCTGTCCACCAGCTGCTGTTGCTTAGGAGATTAGGAGGATTCAACAAAAAGACTCAACGTTTTTACAAGTGACAGCAAAACGCACAGCTGTGTGCAACAGGAGCACAAAAAGGAGAAGAGTTTTCATTACTTTAAGTTCTAGATTGTGACTCTGTGCTCCTATCCTGTGGATGGGGAAAAGGAAGGCTGGTCATGTGGGTAAGGCAGGGCACCAGGGTTTACACACTCACATTTAATTCCAAGCTCTGGCACAGACTTCATGTGTGACCCTGGACTTTGAGCTGCAGAGCAGTGCCCAAACCACAGGACCAGCCTTCCAGCTAGATCGGCTGGATCCTCTTCAGCCCCAGAACTGCCCCCTGCGCTGTGGAGGATCGGGATAGCAAGGGCCAGTTACAGGGGGTTGATTCTCTGAAGCTGGGTGAAGAACTAACACTTCACTTGATGAAGAGCCTTATTATCCTGGCACGAATGGGCTTGGTTTTCACGCTGTACAGGATTCGGTTCATCAGGGGTGGGACTAGCAAATACATATTTCCCATGACAATGTCAACCAAGGGAGAAGAGTTCTTCACAAATCTGTACATCAGAGACAAGCCAATCTCTGGCATGTAGAAGAGCAGGATGATGCAGACATGAGAGACGCAGGTGTTCAGGGCTTTGAGGCGCTCTGCATGGCACGCGATGCTCAACACTGTTTTGAGGATCATCCCGTAGGATAGGAGGATGAGCAGGAAGTCCAAACAAAATGAACAGAGTGTTATAAACAAGCCATAGGTGTTACTGATTCTGATATCTGAACAAGTCATCATCATCACCCCTGGTGCAGGCAGTAGGAATGGGAGAGGATGTTGGCATGACAGTATCGGTACCGTTTCAGGAGAATGGGGAGTGGGAATATTATGCCCACCTCTCTTAGCAGAGACACCAGTCCCATCTTGGCTACTCTCGGAGGGGTTAAGATGGAAGCATATCTCAGCGGGTGACAGATCGCAACAAAGCGGTCAAAGGCCATAGACGAGAGCACGGAGGATTCAGTGAAGGAAAATGAGAGGATGAACGACAGCTGGGCAAAACAGGCATCTCGACTGATCTCCCTAGAGTTAAACCAGAATATACCCAGTGTTGTCGGCATGGTGGATATCGATAAGCCAATGTCTGTAACAGCCAACATGGAAAGGAAAATGTACATGGACTCATGGAGGTTTGGATCTGTTTTCATAATGAACAGAATGAGTGAATTTCCTAATATTGAAGTAACGTATATTAAGCAGAAGGGGATGGAAATCCAGACATGGACATCTTCCAGCCCAGGTATTCCGGAGAGAAAGAACACTGCAGGTTGGAATTTGGTGCCATTGTCAGCTGACATGATGCACTGGGCAGGACTGAGGAGTTTTGAAAGTTACTTCCTGAAAGGAAAAACAACAGGAGACTATATTATATTGTATGAGACATAATCTGCTCTCAGAACAAGTCTAGAGTCTTCCAGGAGCTCAAGGAAGATCAGTAAAAACACAGTCTTGGATTTACACTTGGTGATTATCTCTTGTGTTCATTGCCTCTGAAGCCCCTGGTACTGGACACCGTTGGAAGACAGGATACTGGGCTAGCTGGACCATCGCTCTGACCTGTTATGGCTGCTCTTATGTGCATCATTAATAGGAATATAGGCATTTCCAGACTGGATTAGACTTGTAGTCAGACCAGTGGCCAGTACCAGATGCTTTACAGGAAGCTAGAAGAAGCCATGTAATAGCCAGCTATGTAATAACCTGCTCTCAGGGAAAGATTCCTCCTGACAGGCGCTAGTTAGACCTATTTTATGGCGTAAATCAGGAAGGTTTATAGCCTTCCCAAGCTTTTTTAAAAACACCTCACTACTGTAATTGGTTTTCTGGTTCTTCATATAAGCCTCCAGTCCCTCTTTGAATCCTACTAAACTCTTGGTCCCATTGATATCTTATGGCTGTGAGTTCCACAGCCTCATTGAGCACTGTGTGATTTTACAGTTGTGGCCTTGCGAGTGCATGGTGAATATGGTTGTTGTATTTATCTGTCCTGCACTGATGATATTTATAAATGTGTTTCATTGCCTCATTATATTTTTTTAAATTTTCTCTCTTCCTGAGAGCCCAAATTACACCACTGTCTCTTTGCACTACACAGGATAAATTCTTCGGGCTAGGTTATGAATTCAGGAACCTTAACTTGAACAGCATCACTCCAGATTTACATGTGTAAATTAAATCAGAATCGGGCTCTATCAACTTTCACATAACAAACGCTGTCCGTAAGACATTGTGCTCCAAAGAAGCCCTCCAAAACTAGGTGAATGCTTTGCCCAGCCAGTGTTGACTGGATCCAGACATGTCAATCATCCTAAAAGCTTCTCTTTATCCTCACAGGACCCGCATCCTCTCCTCATGTGAGGGGTCTGTAGATCTTTGGCTAGTTCGAAGCTAACACAGTGAGTTACTTCAGCTGGGTGGGGGCGGGATTGGATCCCAAATGATGAATAGTGCAAACACCAGTGTGACAGGTGCTGAGCAAGAACTGCTTAGTCTGCCCTCTGTCATGCCAGCTCCAGTTTAGGGACGTAAATTGGAGATGGCTGGAGAGAAACCTGCGCCTAGTTAGAGAACCAGAGACAGCTGCCTGCCCTGTTAGCCTTGGGGCTGCATTAAGTGCTCAGAGGAGAGAAGCCAGAAGACGGAGCTGGGAAGTGGAAATAGAGCGATAGCTCCTCCCTCCTGGGTGCAGACACTAGAAGGCAAACTTGGTACAGTGAAAAGGTGGTGGGAGCACAACCTGTAAATAAAACTGCACCAGTGGTTCCTGAAACTGAGGTCTTCCACTGACTTTGTGAATGCAGCAGAAGCAGAAGCAGGGCAGGTTATTATCTTTGAAAGCTCGTGGCAATTGGGTGAGGTCCCTGATGACTGGAAAAAAGCAAATATAGTGCCCATCTTCAAGAAAGGGAGGAAAGAGGATCCAGGGAACTACAGACCGGTCAGCCTCACCTCAATCCCTGGAAAAATCATGGATCAGGTCCTCAAGGAATCCATTTTAAGGCACTTGGAAGAGAGGAGGGTGATCAGGACCAGTCAACTTGGAGTCACCAAGGGAAAGTCATGCCTGACCAACCTGATTGCTTTCTATGATGAGGTGACTGGCTCTGTGGATGTCAGGAAAGTGGTGAACGTGATATACCTTGACTTTAGCAATGCTTTTGATATGGTCTCTCACCGTATTCTTATCAGCAAGTTAAAGTATGGGTTGGATGAATGGACTATAAAATGGACAGAGAACTGGCTAAAGCACAGAGGTCAACGAGTAGTGATCAATGTCTCCATGTCTAGCCGGTAGCCTGTCACAAGCGGAGTTCCCCAGGGGTTGGTCCTGGGGCCGGTTTTGTTCAACGTCTTCATTAATGATCTGGAGGATGGGGTAGATTGCACCTTCAGCAAGTGTGCAGATGACACTAAACTGTGGGGAGTGGTAGATACTCTGGAAGGTAGGGATAGGATACAGAAGGACCTAAACAAACTGGAGCATTGGGCCAAAAGAAATCTGGTGAGGTTCAACACGGACAAGTACAGAGTCCTGCACTTAGGATGGAAGAATTCCACACACAGCTACAGACTGGGGACCAACAAGCTAGGGAGCAGTTCTGCAGAAAAGGACCTGTGGGTAACAGTTGATAAGAAGCTGGATATAAGAAAGCAGTGTGCCCTGGTTGCCAAGAAGGCTAATAGTATATTGGGCCGCATTAGTAGAAGCATTGCCAGAAGATCGTGGGAAGTGATTATTCCCCTCTATTTAGCATCGGTGAGGCTGCATTTTGAGTATTGTGTCCAGTTTTGTGCCCCTCACTGCGAAAAGGATGTGGACAAGTTAGAGAAAGTCCATCGGAGGGCAACAATAATGTTTGGGGTCTGGAGCACAAGACTTATGAGGAGAGGCTGAGGGAACTAGGCTTGTTTAGTCTGCAGAAGAGAAGAATGAGGGGGATTTGATAGCAGCCTTTAACTACCTGAAAGGGGGTTCCAGGGAGGATGGAGCTAGGCTGTTCTCAGTGGTGGCAGATGACAGAACAAGGAGCAACGGTCTGAAGTTGCAGTGGGGGAGATCTAGGTTGGACATTAGGAAAAAATTTTTCACTAGGAGGGTAGTGAAGCACTGGAATGGGTTAGCTAGGGAGGTGGTGGAATCTCCATCTTTAGAGGTTTTTAATCTGTGGTTTGACAAAACCCTCACTGGGATTATTTAGCTGAGGTTAGTCCTGTTTTGAGCAGGGCATTGGACTAGATGACCTCCTTAGGTCCCTTCCAACTCTATGATTCTATGTTTCTATGAACACCTTGCTACAACTGGTTTTGCACTAATATCCCTGAGTGTGCAAGATACTTCAGATATGGTCGTGTAATTTGTGATGAGTTTAAATTACATACAACCACTATATAATCCCTTTGACTGAACCTCATCTCTACTCTTTGCTGAAACAGAAACCAGCGGTTCTGTTGTTTCATAACTTTTTGGAAACTTCTTGCAAAATAATGGTAGAATTGTTGTGTGCATGATTCTGAATGTAAGTGTTGCAAAAAGCTTCTGGTCAGTTACAAGGAGACAGAATCATACAATTGTTCACTGAACAAAGAACTAATAGCACAAACCCATTGCAAAGAGAGCTTGGAAGACCTCTGAAATATTTTCCAAAACAAAAGCTGATAAATAGTAAAGTTACTCCTGTTCCAATACCTCTACTGCTGGCTTTCGATACACATGCATGTAATGAAATTCTAGTAATTGTATTACAATGAAAAGTTTTGGCACAACATTTATAGAACTATACTTTTTGGGCTGTTTATTTTATGGCTATATTAAGCAAATATCAGGATATGACCAATATAGCTAGTTTTAGTTCAGTAGCAGACTGCTGGAAAAGAAGCAGGAAGGGAAACAGGAGCTCAGGAAAAGCCATCTCTCACTAAACACTTCAGCATGGTTAAGAGACAACCCCTGAGCTCCACGCTGTGAAGACCCCATTTCCGGGCTCCAGCCAAGTTACACAGCTTGTTCTGCCAGTGCTGGGAGTCTGTCCAGAGGTGGGGCAGCTGGTGCCAAGAAGCTGCTCAGACTGACAGACACCACTGGGGAAATCAGAAAATGCTCAGCCTGCCTGGGTCCCCATCAGAGTGGGAGGGCTTCAGAGAGACGTACAGACTGTTGTTTTAAAATCCTTTTATTTTCTTCTGTGCTGCTTTTTTCCTACTGCTCAAATTACACAATACTTTGGCTGAGGAAGGCTGGTCACGCTTCTCCCCATAGGTCATAGACTCCCAAAGGGAAGAACCACAGGTGTCAAACTCAGTCGATCCATAGTGTCCTGAAGCCCAGAGCCCAGTCTGAGGATGGGAGAATGGTGGGATTTCACACCAAGAGAGGGAATGGGAGGCGGCTGACATCTGGCACTCAGAGACCAGAGAGGGGGCAGAGATGCAGGATGCCCTGTAACTGCCTTGTACAGAGCAGAAATGCTGGAGCACTCATCCTGTCAGGAAATAGAACTATTTCATGTGCCTTATATGACCTGTTACACAAAGCAACACAACTCTGAATTCCTCCATTCACAATCCAGCCAGAGAATAAAAGCTTTGAACAGGGATTTGCCAATTAAATTTCCAGGAGTAAATGAACCTGAGGTGTTCTGGGAACTACTCACTGATATTGCACGGGGTCTTCTCATTCTCTGAGCACACGGCACTTCTGGAAATGGACCCATTGAGAAATCTTGACTCGAGACACCAGGGTTTTCACACTCTGAGCTCGCTTTGAATCTGGGGTTTCTGTGTACCTGGAATGATCCCCCATAGCCCACGGACACATGAAATGGGGGGTCCTGCAGCTACCTAGTGCTGCCTGCTCTCCAGCCCCTGTCACTGAGTCACACCCACAGCCCAGCAGAGTCAGCTGCCGCTGCACAGAACATCTGCCCATGTCAACAGCTGGCAGCCTTTACCCTTCCCTTGACATCTGAAAGATTTAAAGACAGAGAAACCTGCCAATGTACCCAATGCCTGTGAGAAGGGGAGCAGCTGCCAACAGAGATCTGCACCCTAACGGAGAAGTCATCAGCAGAGAGCTGGCACAGGGAGTAGGCAGTGTCTGCTCAAACAGGCTGCAACTGTCCTTATGAAGCATGTTTGCCCATTTCCTTGGGGGCCACTTGGCCACCTGGGACTCGCAGCTGATTAGCCATAACGGCACATAGCTGGCACACACTGAACCAATGACAAATTGCAGGAAGCCCAGTCCCAGGGGATTCTTGGTAATGCCACCACACTGGACAGCAGCACAAGCCCTGCCGCAGGCTCTATTCCTGCAATCCAGGCTGTCAGCACTGTGCGTACGGCTCAAAGGACTCACAGGGCTCCCTCGAGGGCAGCCGAGTGGTATTGTTGATACTGTTACAGCTGTAATCTTGCTGCAATACAGTAAATCAGACTAATTAAAGTTATATAGGGTCAGATTTCTCCCCAGTAACCCCCTTTCCTGCATTACTAACCCAGGGTGCTGGCTGTGCTGGGAATATTCTACAGAGCTCCTACCTGGAAATTTTCATTAGATTGTTCCAGTAGGGCAGGTCCTTTTCATTCTCCCTGACATATAAACATGGTGACCCAGCATCCGTGGATCCCCAAAGCTATGCACAGATCTCAGTGATCCCCTGATAGCCAGGCCCTCCCACCCACAATCTCTGTGCCTCCACAACTGCTCTAGGACCCTCTCCAGCTCACTGAGACCCCAGGTTCATCAGAGATGTGCTATCGGGGCCTGTCACATTAGAGACTGCCCACAATCTGCTGAAGGGGCTGTGGTAGAGGATGGAGGGGGTGGACTGAGAAGGGAAGGCTGGTTAGAGTAGCTGGTGAGGCTTAGCTCCAGCATGCAGAGCTCACATATCAGCGAGGTATTTCATTTGATACAGTTTTCTTTATTAACATAGAAAAGAAATTGGACATTGATAGATTCAAATAAAAAGTTACAAACTAGCATAAAATCTGACTTCCTTGTCGACATTCCTGGTGAAAGGCAGAGGGGGGGCAGAAAAGATGTGTCTCTCTTGAAAGGCTTGTTTGGCTGTAGGGAAGTTGCTCCTGAACTTGTGAAAGATTTTGTTCACACATGCTCCTCTATCTGTTTGTTGCACCCCCGTGCTTTCTCTTACCTGATACTTAGCTTGGAAGCTCTTCGTGATAGGCACCAGCTTGTGGTTGTATGGTGCCTGGCACCAGGAGTCCCGGGCCCCGACTGGGCCCCCTCTGCACTATTGTAAAACAAAAAACTACTGCTAATGCTAAGGCAGTGGTTAGGCCACTAGTGGAGGAGTTAGAAGACTTGGGGTCGGTTCCTTTCTCTAGCACAGGGGCCTTGGGCAAGTTGTGTTCCAATTTCCAATGTGTACAAAGCTGTCTATTTCCAGCAGGTTAGAGACTTTCAGGAAAGCACGTGCAGTCTATCATTCACATCAGCATGGCAATCACATGGGAGCTGAAACAGACTTAGTAACCTCAATAACACTGAGCTGTTGTAATGACGCCATTAAGTTAAATCAATGGAACATGATCAAGATTATAATATGGCAACCTAACATGTTTTATCAATTTAAAAATTAACCGAGAGATGAGATCAAATGATAACTCCAGGTTTCAGCACCTTCAAACTTTGGGAGAATTTGGCATCCAAGTTCAAATCTAGTTTCAAACTTTCACCTTGTCCCTCAGCTCTATAGTAGGTTGAACCAAAACCCTGGATCCAAAGACACCCTGATTTTGTGAAGAAAGATGATCTTGTGGGTAAGAAACTGGAGTAAGACACAGGAGATGTAGATGTAATTCCTGCTCTAATACAGGCTTCCTGTGTGACCGTGGAACAGACTTCACTGATGATTATATGTGTTATTTAGCACCTAGGAGTCTCTTAATCTCTTTATGGCTGTAGAGTGGGATAATAATCCTTCCTTTCCCTTACCTATAGCATGTCTTGTCTTTCTGATTATGAATTTTTTAGGGCAGGGTCTGTCTCTTATTAAGTATGGTCTGGTCTATGCTACAACTTACATTGTCCTAACCATGGAATGTCTCCACTTAAATTTCACTCCTGCCACTGTAACTGCCTTGCTATGCTGTCTTAACTCCATGAGTGACGTAAATTCAAGGTCAATGTCGCTAGATCAACACAGTGTCAGTGTAGACCTTGTGTTCCTTACATTGACTGTTACTGGCTTTCAAAAGCCATCCCACAATGCCCCACATGGATAGTACATCGATACAAGTGTTCCTGGTGAGGATATGCACCACCGACACAAGGAGCAGAGTGTAGACACACACAAGCGATGTAATTACTGCAGTGCCTGTATACCAACCTAAGTGAGGTTGACTTAATTTCGTAGTGTAGACATGGCCTGTGTGTATATCAACAATCACATTGGGGCTTGTACTCTCTTGGGTTCTCTATATGCCTCTGTAATGGAAAATAAAATAATAACTATAATGACTAACTTTTGTACACCGCACACGCTAAACAACAAGTAACATCTTATCAGATTCTTCTAAGACTGCATCACCCAAAGCTGCACAAAACATTCTCCTGTTGCTGACCTGTCATTTTTTGGATGGAATATGCTGAATGTCTTTCTGCAGATCTATCTGGTTTTCACACTGTACATGAGGGCATTTAAGACAGGAGGTGCAGATAGATAATCATTGGCCGTTCTCATGTGGAAAACACAGGAAAGCTGTTCCCAGACTCTGTGTATCAGAGCCATGCCAATAAATGGGATGCAGAAGATTAAGATGGTACAAATGTGTGGGATTTAGGTGTTCAGGCCTTGAGATGCTCCTCCTTGGATACAATACTGAGCATGGAGCTTAACCTGAAAACTCACATCATGCTGTGCATAAATACCTGCACTGGAAGTAGATGTATGATACCAGAGGGCTGTGTACTTTAGCAGATGAAGGCATAACACGATCCAATGTTCAGAAGCTGAAGCTGGACACATGCAGTCTGGAAATGAGGTGCAGATTTTTAACAAGTGGAAGGTTATTAACTATTGGGACAACAGGATGTGGATGGATTCTCCATCACTTGATTCTCTAAATCAAGATTGAACGTCTCTAAAATATTCTCTAGTTCAGCCAGAAGATTGGGTTAGATGTTGAAATTGCTGGGTGAGTTTCTAGGGACTGTGTGATACAGAAGGTGAGACTAGATAATCACAGTGGCCTCTTCTGGCCTTAAAATCTAGAAATAGTTACACCACAAATGGCATTTATTTCCACTGTCTGATGAGAGTTTACAAACATTTTCCAGTAACTGGAACAGCTCTTAAGCAATTTCTCCCCTGTGTTTTAAGTCCATTTAGTCCTTTCTGAAGAAAGAACCAGGTTCATACCAAAGCTAGGTGAAATTTTTCAAACAGATTGTTCATTTGATGGAAAATGTAGGTTCAGCTGCACCGAAATGATTCACAAATTTGACAAAATGGTTTTGGCCATTTACAAAAATGGTCAGAGGTGAGGGAGAAGGTTGTGGGGCTGTTTCTTGTCACCCAGCATAATCTTCACGTCAGTGAGTAGAGTGCTCATGTGGGTTGCGGAAGGGCCCCAATTCAAATCCCACCCCTTGACCAAACCTGAAATGCAGACACAAGAAATTCAGAAAAAATTAAGATTTGGTTCAACCTAAACCAATTTTTTTTCAATTTTTCAGAATTTCCACCGGACCAAAAAAATCAATTAGGGGTGGCGCTGGGAGCCCCTTCAGGGGATATAGGCACCACAAAATTTGTTTAGCCCCCCTGGTAGCCACCCCGCCTGGTGCAAAGGGTGGCTTGGCTGCCACCCTTAATTCTGTGCTGCTGCTGGTGGCGACACTTCTGTCAGAGCTGGGTGCTCAACTAGCAGGTACCCCTCTCCAGCCATCCAGCTCTGAATGTTGACGATATGCAGGGTTGTCCTTAAGGAAAATGGCTCACTAGGAGAAGAGAGCTCCCTGTACAGTGGCCCCTCTCTCCATGCAGGCTGGGAGGATGGGGGCAGGAACCAGGGGTGGAGCTTTGTGCAGCCAGGGGAGATTCCCGGAAGTGGATCTGACCTAGCCCCAGGAGCAGCCCCGTGCAGGGAAAGAGGAAGTCCCGGCCCTCCCTAGCCCAGCCGGGACTAGCAGTTGGAGTCTGGCACAGGTTAGGAGCCCCTGGCTGAGCACCCCTTCCCCAGAGCTGGGCCCAGAGCTTGTGGGTTAAAAGGGCTTTGGTTGGCTTTGTGTGTATGTGTGTGTGTGTGAGGGGGTTTGTATGTATAGCACAGTGTGACATACCCTAGGGTACAACTGTGGACTGTTTGAATAGCTGTGCCCCCTTCATTCTCCAGCTCAGGGTGGCTTTTGCACTGCTTTATGATGAACAACACAAGCCGCCAGGCTCTGGTCACTCATAGCCCTCAGTATGCAATGTTATATGAATGCTCTCCCAGCCCCTCATGAAGTACACACAGGGCAACACCTGCCACTTCTCTAGGCCCAGCCTTGCACCCCAGAAATGTGCATCTTGTACTGTCCTGTCCGTTCACTGTACAAAGCAAGCTCATGTAAATCCGTTGTTCCAGCAAAGGATAATAATTATGCACCAGCTTTGTTGTTTCAAAGAGAGTTTCCCGCACACTTTGACCCAACCACACTGGTTAGGATAAAGCAGTGAAGCAAGTTTATTGACTACAGCAAGAAGGATTTAAAGTGATCACAAGTCATGAAACATAAAGATCAAAATTGATTGCGAAAGAAAAAAAATAAACATGCCGTCTTATTCCTAAGCTTTACCAAATGAAGTAAGATTTGAAGCAAACAGTTTTTCTCACCCCATTGGATGTTGCAGGCAGTTCACAGTTCTTGGTACTCAGGATGGATTTCCTTCCCAGCCTGGGACCAATCTCACCAGTTCAAAACCTTTCAAGAAATCTTGGTGCAGTAGAGATTTTGGAGGAGAGAGGTAATGAAAAAGCCATTGTTTCTCATTTTGTGCCCTCCTCCTCTCCTTGAGTAACACCCCCGCTCCCGCTGGGTGTAAACAAAGCAGTCTCCCATGCATGTATGTGAGATTCAAAGTGTAATTTGGGCCTGACTCTGACCTCCTTTACACCAGTGTAAGTCGAGTGTAATGCTACTGAAGTGAATGCAGTGACTCTGGATTTGCACTGGTGTCACCGACAGCAGAATTTGGTCTTTTGAGTTTAATGGGGTTATTTCCCGATTTTCACTGTTGTGAGAGTATAAGGCCCAATGGGCTAAATCTATGTCTCATGTGACACCATTGAAGGCAATGGGAGCTCTGTATGTAGAGATTCTAAGCTCTGTGGGTCAAGGATTGTGTGTTTGCTCTGAGTTTGTGCGGTACCTCACACAGTGAGGTCTTGGTCCATGACCACAGCTAGCTGGTGCTTGTGGAGGGAAAAGAAGATGTAGTCT
>NW_027131507.1:0-2478 GCF_026122565.2 Emydura macquarii macquarii
ATCTGTAGGAGTAAACAGCAATTAAGGGTCCTTCCCAAAGGGAGAGGAGAGCTCCCGGGCTCTCTGCGGAGTCAGAGAGGAATTGGCTGCTCAGTGTACTTGTGTACATTTAAACATGATCGTCAATTAGTCAGAGAAGTAGGGATATGGCTAGATCTCCATAAGGTCTGATGCCCTGTCAATGCCTGGGATGGATGGCTAGCTAGCAGACAGGCAGATCTGGAGAAAGATGACGCAGGAGAGACATGGACACTTTCTGCAAACACACAGGACTGTCGCTAAGGGCTCAGAGATCAGTAATTCTGTCTAGCGCTAGTCTGTTAATCTGAATGTCATGTGGTACTAGCTCAAACACCTTGTAATGGTCTAAGTCTATGACATCTCCTCAGTTACCTTTATCCACCAAATTTGTTATAGCCTAACAAAAAGAAATCACGTCTGTTTGACATGTGCCCAGCGCCTCCCATGAAGGACTCAAGCTGCATTGGGCTGGACACATGAAATGAAGACCTTGTTTCACAAGAAATTCCTCTTCCTGTCCTGTTCTACACTGTGTTCTGTAGGGGAGCTGTGCGCTGCTAAACAGCTGCCATGTTCCCCCTCAGAAGTGGGTGCAACGGATCCTATTTCTGGTTTGTAAAGCTGCTGGAACCCTTCTGGAGCAGGCGGCGCTGTGGGAATGTCAGAAGAGGCATGGTCCGGGTGGCAGTGCTTTCTGCTACCACACACTACTGCAGCATTCACAAGATTAAAAAGTCAAATCTGCTTTTATGTTCTAAAAAGACCTGAGTACATCAGCAGCACAGTGTAAATATCAGTAAGAGCACAGGACTGAATCCCAGCGAGGAGGGTTGTCCCTGGGCTAGTCCCAGAAGACACGGGACTCTCATAAACCTCCTGGCTGGGCAGGTTGTTCAATGCCCAGGAGACTGTGGCTATGCTTGAAGGAAACAGCCACAGTCCTGTACGTCCATCTCCACCTCTCACTTTTAAAGAACACTTTCCTCCTCTCTTTGGACAAGGAGCAGGCTCCCTGCAGCCAGACATGCTTTTATCTGTTCTTCCCGTCCTCCCGTGGCTCTAGTGTCCCAGCCGCTTGCCCGGCTACAACCTGGGCAACGTCCCAGATTTAGGTGGTAGCAGCTGTAGCACCCTCGTGGGATGAGAACATGGTGTGATGCTCTGATTGCATGTGACCATTTCTATCCCTGTTGTGCAATTGCAGCAAATCTTGGACAAAGCCTGTCATGCAGGGTGTCAATGGGAAAGTTATGATTTGCCAAGCATGACTTTCCTGTTTATACGCGTGGATCTCCTTCCTATCTGATGTTATGGATATTGGCCATGGACTGGTATCTTACCCTGCTGTTGTATCCCTGGGTAACGCCCCCCGGTGGAAGGTACCTGAAGGGCAGACAGCGATGTGTTGATGGCCCGTCAAGGACATTGAGCTCTCACAATGAGCCACAGAAGAAACTCCTAGCGCCCAGATAGCTCTTCCTGTGCACAGCTCTGCAAGAATATGAGCAATGGCTGCCCCGTGAGTCACCAAGTCGTGCAAGGAGCTGTGATCTGCTCATGGGACTCTGGACTCCATCTTGGGCCAGTAACTTTCCACAAACAGAGGCTGACAGCTGTGTTTCAGACAGTAAAATCCCACACACAGGGCAAAGGGTATGAAAACCCCTGAGACATCACCATCTTTTGTCTTCATTTCCTGCTTCTTTTCTCTGGGCTGGATTTCTGACAAACCAGCTTCTTTCATTATTAAACCTTCAGATTTTAGTTACTAAAGGATTAGCGTCAGCGTGATCATAGACGATTAGGGTTGGAAGGGACCTCAGAAGGTATCTAGTTCAATCTCTGATCAAAGTAGGACCAACCACACTAAATTTTCCCAGTCCGTGCTTTGTCAAGCTGGGTCTAAAAAAACCTCTAAGGCTGGAGATTCCACTACCTCCCTCAGTAATCAATTCCAGTGCTTCACCTCCCTCCAATATGTCCAGGTCACCCTGTATCCTATCCCTACCCACCAGGGTATCTTCCACTCCTCCAGCTTAGTGTCATCTGCCAACTTGCTGAGAGTGGAAATCACCTCATCTTCATCAATGAAGATGTTGAACAAAATTGACCGCAGCACCGATGCCCGGGGCACTCCGCTTGTGACCCGCTACCAGTCAAACATCTAGCCATTGATCACTACCCGTTGAGCCCAATGATCTACCCAGCTTCCCACGAGGGTGCTACAGCTGCCACACCCTAAAGCTGGGACGTTGCCCAGGTTCTAGCCGGGCAAGCGGCTGGGACACTAGAGCCACGGGAGGACGGGGAAGAGCAGATAAAACATGTCTGGCTGCAGGGAACCTGCTCCTTGTCCAGAGAGAGGAGGAAAGAGTTCTTTAAAAGTGAGAGGTGTACGTGGAGGTTCAGGACCGTGGCTGTTTCCTCCTTGTGTAGCCACCAGCCTCCTGGGCTTTG
>NW_027131508.1:0-2501 GCF_026122565.2 Emydura macquarii macquarii
CGGCAGCACTTTTGTCTTTAGAGTGCCGCGGAACCCTCGTTGCCGAAAACAATGTAGATGCTTCTACACTTTGAGCTTTTGTTATCAAAGCCAATATGGAAAAAACAACGAGGGTTCCGTGGCACTCTAAAGACTTTAGCCTTTAGAGTGCCGTGGAACCCTCGTTGCCGAAAACAATGTAGATGCTTCTACACTTTGAGCTTTAGTTATCAAAGCCAATATGGCAAAAACAACGAGGGTTCTGCGGCACTTTAGTCTTTAGAGTGCCGCGGAACCCTCATTGCCGAAAACAATGGAGATGCTTCTACACTTTGAGCTTTTGTTATCAAAGCCAATATGGCAAAAACAACGAGGGTTCCGCGTCACTCTAAATTCTTTAGTCTTTAGAGTGCCACGGAACCCTCGTTGCCGAGAACAATGTAGATGCTTCTACACCTTGAGCTTTTGTTATCAAAGCCAATATGACAAAAACAACGAGGGTTCCGCGGCACTTTAGTCTTTAGAGGGCCGCGGAACCCTCGTTGCCGAAAACAATGTAGATGCTTCTACACTTTGAGCTTTTGTTATCAAAGCCAATATGGCAAAAACAACGAGAGTTCCGTGGCACTCTAAAGACTTTAGCCTTTAGAGTGCCGCGGAACCCTTGTTGCCGAAAACAATGTAGATGCTTCTACACTTTGAGCTTTTGTTATCAAAGCCAATATGGCAAAAACAACAAGGGTTCCGCGGCACTCTAAAGACTTTAGTTTAGTTTGTTATCAAAGCCAATATGGGAAAAACAACGAGGGTTCTGCGGCACTTTAGTCTTTAGAGTGCCGCGGAACCCTCGTTGCCGAAAACAATGTAGATGCTTCTACACTTTGAGCTTTTATTATAAAAGCCAATATGGCAAAAACAAGGAGGGTTCGGCGGCACTCTAAAGAGTTTAGGCTTTAGAGTGCCGCGGAACCCTCGTTGCCAGGAACAATGTAGATGCTTCTACACTTTGAGCTTTTGTTATCAAAGCCAATATGGCAAAAACAACGAGGGTTCTGCGGCACTCTAAAGACTTTAGTTTAGTTTGTTATCAAAGCCAAAATGGGAAAAACAACGAGGGTTCTGCGATACTTTAGTCTTTAGAGTGCCGCTGAACTCTCGTTGCCGAAAACAATGGAGATGCTTCTACACTTTGAGCTTTTGTTATCAAAGCCAATATGGCAAAAACAACGAGGGTTCCGCGGCACTCTGAGGATTCTAGTCTTTAGAGTGCCGCGGAACCCTCGTTGCCGAAAACAATGTAGATGCTTCTACACTTTCAGCTTTTGTTATCAAAGCAAATATGGCAAAAACAACGAGGGTTCCACGGCACTTTAGTCTTTAGAGTGCCGCGGAACCCTCGTTGCCGAAAAACAATGTAGATGCTTCTACACTTTGAGCTTTTGTTATCAAAGCCAATATGGCAAAAACAACGAGGTTCCGCGGCACTTTAGTCTTTAGAGTGCCGCGGAACCCTCTTTGCCGAGAACAATGTAGATGCTTCTACACCTTGAGCTTTTGTTATCAAAGCCAATATGGCAAAAACAACGAGGGTTCCGCGGCACGTTAGTATTTAGAGTGCCGCGGAACCCTCGTTGCCAGGAACAATGTAGATGCTTCTACACTTTGAGCTTTTGTTATCACAGCCAATATGGCAAAAACAACGAGGGTTCCGCGGCACTCTAAAGACTTTAGTCTTTAGAGTGCCGCGGAACCCCGTTGGAAAACAATGCAGATGCTTCTACACTTTGAGCTTTTGTTATCAAAGCCAATAAGGCAAAAACAACGAGGGTTCCGCGGCACTCTAAAGACTTTAGTCTTTAGAGTGCCGCGGAAGCCTCATTACCAAGAACAATGTAGATGCTTCTACACTTTGAGCTTTTGTTATCAAAGCCAATATGGCAAAAACAACGAGGGTTCTGCGTCACTTTAGTCTTTAGAGTGCCGCTGAACTCTCGTTGCCGAAAACAATGGAGATGCTTCTACACTTTGAGCTTTTGTTATCAAAGCCAATATGGCAAAAACAACGAGGGTTCCGTGGCACTCTAAAGATTCTAGTCTTTAGAGTGCCGCGGAACCCTCGTTGCCGAAAACAATGTAGATGCTTCTACACTTTGAGCTTTTGTTATCAAAGCCAATATGGCAAAAACAAGGAGGGTTCTGCGTTACTTTAGTCTTTAGAGTGCCACGGAACCCTCGTTGCGGAAAACAATGTAGATGCTTCTATATTTTGAGCTTTTGTTATCAAAGCCAATATGGCAAAAACAACGAGGGTTCGGCGGCACTCTAAAGACTTTAGTTTAGTTTGTTATCAAAGCCAATATGGCAAAAACAACGAGGGTTCTGCGGCACTTTAGTCTTTAGAGTGCCGCGGAACTCTCGTTGCCGAAAACAATGGAGATGCTTCTACACTTTGAGCTTTTGTTATCAAAGCCAATATGGCAAAAACAACGAGGGTTCCGCGGCACTCTAAAGATTCTAGTCTT